>NW_023339674.1:1290544-1293543 GCF_004916995.1 Morone saxatilis
AAGTATAATTTTTTCAAAAACTTACTCAAGTAAATGTAACCGAGTAAATGTAACTCGTTACTACCCACTTCTGTGCGGGCGTTGTACTGGAGCTGAGCTGAGAGGCAAAGCTCTCAATTTACCAGACGGTCTATGTTCCAACCTTCACCTACGGAAATGAGCATTGGGTTGTGACTGAAAGAATAAGATACAAGTGGCCGAAATGAGTTTCCCCGGTAGGTTGGCTGGGCTTAGTCTTAGAGATAAGGTGAGGAGCTTGGACATCCGGAGGGTGCTCCTCCACGTCAAAAGGAGCCAGCTGAGGTGGTTCGGGCATCTTATTAAACGTCAGCATATTTAGCTAAGCACAGTCTTGCAGAGCCGCTAGCTGTAAACACTTGGTCATGTTTTCTGATCAGCTGATTAATGGTTTGGTCTACAAAATGTCCACCACAAGTTCACAGAGCCCAACATGACAGAGCTTGTATTGTCTAACCAACAGCCCCCAACAGAAAAATACTGCAAATCCTCAGAACTGAAAGCGTGAGCCCGAGAAATTACTTAGGTACAGTGTGTAGAATTCAGTGTCGTCTAGCGGCCAATTTGCAGATTAAAATAAACCAATTACCGCTCAGCCTCGCCAGACAAAAAAAAAATCTACAATAACAGAAACACAGCTATTCTTATTATACACTAATAAAAACACACCAATGAATATTATATTACATTTCTGCCAACAGATCCTTAACCCCTTAACGTTAATCATTTAATGCCTCATTCATATGTATGAGTTTTAGTTTCTTTCATTTTTTGCACATTGTTAAATAAACATATGTTTCTGCAGTGCCATACAACAAAATAAAGTTTAATAATGTTGGTCTTTATGAAAGGTTTACTTTGGTTCTCACTTAATAATTTATTATTAAGTGATTACTTTATTTCATTTAGTTTCGGCATAATGACTTTAATATCTTTGGTGTCTGTGTGTTTGTGTGTTGTGTGTGTGTGTGTGAGCAACACTCATTTTTCACTTTTTTTTTTTTCATGTGGATGTCTTTATCCATACACACACACACACTGTACGAAAACAGTTCTGCACGGTGCCAAATAAAGCAATATATGCAAGACAAATTTCACACCACTACACATACAGCTTTTTATTTGATCTGAGGCAGAACGAAATGTGAGTCTATGCCCTTGGATCCTCTAAGTGTTGTAAAATAATAAAGACATATGTTGTTTGGGGGCCCTTTGGGCTTACTTTGTTCAAGTGTCCACACACTTCTGGCCTATTACACTGTTAAAAGGGATTTGGGCTTTTAGTCAGAAGGACTATTGTTGTCAAGCTGAGAGGACTCATTGCCCATTACAACACAGTAAGAAGAGTTACAACAACTTCAACTTGAAAAAAGCACGGAAACTCATTAAAAACCCATAATAATCCGTTCAGTTCACTTCAGAAAACAGGTCAAGGTGGGCATTTCGACCAACACGCATGCGCCAGCAATGTGACGTCACGCGCAATTTTGAACTCTGATCCGAGCCGACCGCCATCTTTTTTCCTCGGAACCGAGCCGTCCAAGTAAGTAACGTTACATTTAAAATTATTTTAGCTTAGTTAGTTCATCTGTTGGTAATGTGCATTGGTCGTCTAATGTCTCTCCGTCTCAAAATTATCCGTCCCGTGATGAATATTTAATGTTCGTTCGTTTTTCGGAAATAACCTTACGTTAGCATAACACAGCAAGTATTTAATGTTTTAATTAATTAATATGAGCCTCATATTCGACTGTAACAAGTATTTGGCGACGATGATATACTCTTATACGAGTGAAACAGTGCGAGACCTGTCCTCATTATTACGAAAAAATGTGTGAATAGTGGGAACATTATACCCGGTCAACCCGCTAATTTACGTGACGTCGCTAACACTTGAAGCAAGTCTGAAGTTGTTTATGAAAAAAAAGCAGATAAAGATATTGATGTATGAGGATTTTAGAGTTGTTTTTTTTTGTACATGTGCATTTGTGCATTTTTACCACAGGGGTTGCCAAAGCAAGTATTTGATACTACATGAAAAATACTAATGCAATCAAATCAATTTTGCTGGTAACGGTTTTGTATGTTTTTTTTTTTCTTTCTTTGTTTTTTCTGTACAGGGTTACTTCACTTAAGTATAGGCTGTGCTGTTTGGGGCAACTGCCCCTCAATGAGGTGGACCTGCAAGTGCTGCAATTTCTCTTCGCCGAACCAACGCGCACTAATTGTCCATTATAAACTAAAGCACTGTCATCAGGCAAGGAACTGTCCTCTTCCCTGTGTCTATGCAGACTGTGTGTGCTCCTTCAGGACAGAATCATCTCTGAAAAAACATTTAACTAGAGACCATAGTCAAGCCCTTTCAAAGCAGGTGACTGCAAGGTTAAATTGTGAACTGTACAATTTTTCTGAGACTTGTAGTGATACACAGTATTTTGCACATTTGAAATTACACATACACAATAAGGAAACTGTTAAATGTCCCTTTAAAGACTGTAGTTTTCAGTCGAGTGTGTACAGTACTTTTCATGCACATAAGAGTAAGAAACATCACCTCTGTACCGTTGACAATTTTCGAGAAAACCTGTATCAAACTTTTATTCAAGGCCACATACGCACTGAGAAGACAGGAGATCGTTGAAGAGGAGCCATCTGTGGCCGAAATGAGAGTCAGATGGCCTGCCCTTTTTACTGAAAGACAGGTAAAATGTGTAAATTTTTTCTTAGTCATAGCAAAGTAGTTGCAAGTAATTGCAGGGCTCTATGCTAACATTCCTCCCATGGAGCACATGTGCTCCTGAAGTGAAATATTTGGGAGTAAAATTAAAAATTGTTTACGTAACCCATTTATGTAATCCTTAAATAATGTTGAGGGTTAAACGTGACCCATTTTTACATTTGATAACAGTAAAAACACCCTCAACAATTCTCCTTATACCTGTAATTTGACTTCTGATGTGATCCAGAATATACAAACATGG
>NW_023339674.1:1293706-1293838 GCF_004916995.1 Morone saxatilis
AACTACTTAAATCATAGTAGTACATACTGATTTGTTAAACTTACAGCCTTGTTACTTAGCGTGTATGAATTATCATGACAACATAACAAAGCACTGAAATATCAGTCTGATGTAAACATTAATAAAACTCAA
>NW_023339674.1:1293863-1294597 GCF_004916995.1 Morone saxatilis
AAACTTACACCTTGGATTATTAGCGTGTATAATTATCGATGACAAATAACAAAGCACTGAAATATCAGTCGATGTAACAGTAATAAAACTCAACACACAAGCCAATCTTGCCAGTTAAACACAGATCGTTGAAGTTAATTTAATGAAATATGCACCTGCCACAGGTTTCCGCTGTACGCCATATCTGGACAACATGTCAGTTGTAGTGCTGAAATGTGAAAATTTAGGTGACTTTTAACTTGAACTAAAATTGTAATGTTACTTCTCCACATAGATCATCAAGGAATTCACCAGGCTCGTGTCAATGGACATCAATAAGTTCTATGAGGGTCTGGACAGCCATCTGCATAAACTTCTTCAGTTATTCCGGTTAAAGCGCTTCGAGGAAGTTCAAGAAATGACGTCCTTAATGGAGAGTCTTGACAAGGATGTAAGTGCATATTTGTTGTATTTGTGGTCCACATTAATTGTGCAAGCCCAATGAGGAGAGGGACCAGGATGTACATTATGACAGACAGAAAACCTCCTCTAATTAATGTGCTTGGATAGGCACTTTGACACAGACTGAATGAATAGGAAAATTAAACAACATAGCTCGCTCTGTAAGATGGAGAGAAACTCTGGGTTTGAATAAAACCTGCCAGTGAGAAGGTCAGAGTTGAAGTTATCTCTCTTGAACTGAAAGCCCAGTTTCTGTAATTTCATTTCATGAGTTCTGATATCAACTGAATTCA
>NW_023339674.1:1294620-1304940 GCF_004916995.1 Morone saxatilis
CAGCTTTGCAGGGACTGCCATGGTACATGAAGGAAAATCCTTCTACATTGATGAAGAGATGTGAGGTAAGCAGCAAAATGTTGTTCAATGATACAAAAACTAGTTCACAATGGGCAGGGTTACACATATCATTTCAGGCATCCTCTGTGTGGATACACTATATAGCAAAACATGTCTAAAGCACAGGCACCTTTTTGTTTTTTGTTTTTTGCATGTAGCCAACAGATCCTGGGGAGGACGTCATCAAGGGAATGGTGATTGGAATCCTTTTGGTCGTTGAAGATGTGAAGGAGCCCCTTCCAGTTTCCTACAACGATGTTGCCATCGTCATCGAGGAAAAGATTGTCATGCGTCATCCGGGTGATGTACCTAACGCTTTTGTGAACCTGATGGGCCTGCTGTACATGCTGAACCTTGACTATCCAAAAGACTTGAAATATACTTTTGAGGTGATTCAGCGCCTGTTCATGGGAATCGGGTCCGAGATGTGCACTCCCAGGGTCCACTCTCTAAAGAATAAACTGCTCAGTTAGAGGGATGGCTCAGGAGGATGTTTCTGCATTTGGCCCTGAGGAAGTGTTCTCATTTTTTCATTCTTACAAGCGGGACACTGTAATTTCAGTTTTTGACCAGCCCTGAAAGAGTTGGAAGAGCATGGATGTTTAAGAGCGGTGGTGAAGGTTTTTTGAATTCTCATTTTTTTACACGTATTTAGGTAAGAGGAGATTGATGAATGTATCGCCCTTCTGTGGGTCACACCACCTTGTTTTCATGTTCTGACTTATTTCTATTGCTCTGTTTGGAGGGACACTAATCCATGTGATGTTATAGAGAAATTGTCAAGAGTGGACATTTCTGTAATGTTTGAATGTTTTCATTTTCAGCATTTTGAGTTTCTCAGAGGTACATTTTTGTTTGTTTTTACGAATCTCTTTCTGCAATTTACTGCAGCAACTCTGAACATTCACTCAGAATGGACTTGAGAATGAATGAACTCAGAGTTATTGTTTTTCCCCAAAGGAAGGGTGCTCTTGTTTTTATGTATTATTATTATTATTATTATTATTATTATTTATGTGTGGGACAGTGTAATTTCAGTTTGTGAGCAGCCCCAAGCAAAAGTGCGTTAGAGGGTGTGAAGGCTATTTTATGTCCCAAGGAAGGTCTTTTTTGACGTCTCGACATTTATTGATACTTATTTTGAAGCAAGGCTGGTTGAAGTTGGACTTGTTGGGGTTTTAATAAAGGTCCTTATTGAATTGTCTTTTCAGCTCTTTTTTCATGTGTTAATATTTAAGTTTGACCAGGTAATTATTATGTAGATTCTTTGTAGATATTAGTTTGCTTAAATTTTTGAAATCTAGCAATTTCTGTAAACTCAAGTAATTTGACAATAGAGCATGAGAAAAAAATGTTGCCCTAACTTGATAAAATAAGTTCAACCAACATCTCTTAAAGTTATCTCAAATAATATTTTCAAGTCCAACTTACTTGATAAAAGAAGTTGAGTCAACAGACTGCATGTTGCATCAACTTGTGTTTTGAAGTGTAATAAACTTGACACTATAAGTTGACTCAAATTAACTCAGTCAAAGCAACAAGATGACTTGATATAGTTAAGTTGAGTCAACTAATCTTTTTTAACAGTGTAGTATACACACATAAATTATTAAAATGTGGCTGCATGTTTGTGATGGTAATCCAGGTTTGATTGTCTCTTTGAAAGTTGTATGCATGAAATGTGTGATGAGAATAAAAAAAGTTAATTCATTTTCATGAATAAACAATAATTAGCAACCAATAATTAAGAATAAACAATAATTTAACACGTTAACATCATGTTTTGTTAGGTTGAGACGACAAAACTTTTTGGTTAGGTTTTAAAAAAGATCATGATTTGGGTTAAAATAACTATTACGTGACGCTGGTCACATGATATGCAAGTAACGTTGCCATTACTGCAGCAACAAGTTATGTCACGCAAGGTCACGTCATTACGTTCTAATTTACGCTTTAAATAAGTAAGCTTTGGCTTTTGGTTTCACAAAAGACACAGACCCCAGTCTCCTGGGTGAAAGTCGTGTGTTTGTTTGACCCATCCATCCACCTCCTTAGTGGACTGTTGCTCTTTTTTTCACCGGGAACAGATGGCTTACATTGGAGTTACATGAAAGCCTGGTGCGTCTCATGCAAACGCCAAAGGGCTGTGATAAAATGTTGGTATTTGACACCCTGGGACTGGCTGGCACCAGAATCCAAGACAAATCCAAGACAGACAAAAAAAGAATGCTTTTGCAACCAGGCATATGATTGCAACCAACTGATGACCACTGCAGTGCTCATACTAGATGGATTTTGCATTAAATCAGTACCTGTTTTCTGAACAAGGGCTTCATCAGTAGTTTTGTTTTGAGAAACGAAAAAAGTATATTTTTAGCGATTCAAAAGGCTAAGCCATTCTCCCAACAATACATTTTCACCAAATGCTCCCTTGATGCTGTGACAGCATGCAAAAGGGAAGGACATTGCTCTTTTTGTCTTGGTTAAAATAAAGTGTTCACATTTACATTTTACTGTCAAGTAAAGTATTTGATTCTCATTTATCATGGAAAATGGACAAAGCCAAGGAGCATTTGTCTTCTGAGAGGGACAGATGAAAGAGAAAACCTACGGAGTTAGAGAAGCTCCTGGAACAGAAGCTGAGTTATTATCTCAGCTCGCCATAGGATCCATATAAGTTTCCTGAACAAAGAAAGCGATCCCTGCCACCTTGATTCCATTTCCTGTTGTCTAATAAAATCAGGGATGACCCCGGCTAGTCCCTTGTTAATGGTTATCATCTCCACTCCTCCTTTTCCTTTACTCCCCCCACTACCCCTCCATCTCCACCCCCACACTCAACACACATCACCCCCCTGCCCCGTCTTCATCCTCATATACAGCAGCCCAGAGGGACCGGCCCTGATATTTACACAAAGACAAAAAGACGGTGCTCACCTGCTGCGCCAGCTGCACTCTCAGGAAATAAGGTACATCAGTGGCGAGGCTTGAAAGACGGATTGGAGGTTACTGTGGTCCCATATTTAGAGCAGGTTATGGGACACAGAGGAAGGCTTAGGGAAAATGACTATCTCCCTACACACCATCCTCTCTCTTAGATTTGAGTGAATCACCCCCAAGTGTGCAGTATTCTGGCTTTACTGAAAACAGGATGTGCCTTTTTCAAAGAGACTTTGATCAAAGGATAAGAGTCCGAAACGCTAAAAGTGTCATAGTGTACCTTCCTTTCTTGCAGCTACATAGCCAAACTTGGAGTTGTCAGCAACAGCAGCAAACTCAGTACTCTTGAACCCAGTAATACCCAGGCATCTGAGATTCTTCCTCCAGTTTCATTTAAATCTGTTTGATTTGATACATTTTTGTACTTTAGAATAATAAAAACTAGAAACCCATTTAACTTTTTAGAGAAATAAAATAACAATGCTTTTTATCATTTTTGACACCAGGACATTGTTAAAATTGGATTGAGATAATTGAATTAACAGAATTTTATACAGTCCCAGGTTGATAAAGACCCAGCATATGCATTTCAGGTGTAATTCTTAATGGCTACTTTTCCTAATGAGCAACTTGCCACGTTGTTTTGTGAATTGGTGATTTAAATGTTGCCTGGCCATGGTATGAGAGCCATATTGCTTTGCCAGGTGTTTTAATATAAAAATTGATGGAATAATTTGTGTTCTAGTGCCTCCAGCTTGTCCATTAGGTTCAGCTTTATTGTCATGACACAATATAGGATTGCCGAATTAACTGCAGTTGTAGCAAAGCAAAGTTTTTTACACATGCATGCTACAACAATGCAAAACATTTTAAATATTTAATAACAGAATAGTATAAAAGTAAAATAGGCAACACAATTGTACATAGAAACAAATGTATAAATAATACAAATAAAACAAATGTATATAAAAGTAGCACAGAAGGAAGACAAAAAAAGGAAAACTAAATTATATTTACAGATACATACATATGTATATACACAGAAATACAGAAATATGTATGCACAATATCAGTGTAATATGCAAGTTAGAGTGCAAAAACAAGGGTAGTGCAGAGGTAATATGCATAACAAGACCAACATACCATCCATTTAACACAGATGTAGATTTTTGTACTGTATAGAACAGTGTGCAACCTAAACAACTGAGGTTTTTATGTGACGAATCATGTATTTATTTCGTCCAGGCTCAGGCACAGTAGGCAATAGCCAGTCTGGTTGCTATATTGCTAGTCAGAGAACACCAAAAATAAAGCACATTTAAAAAGATGCACTTACACCACACAATGTAAGAAAACTCATAGTAAGCAAAAGCCAAGGGCAGACCTACTGCTACAGCCAGTGGGGGCAATGAGGGGGAATTAGGGAAGTCCAAGTATACAGAATAGAAGAATAGTATAAGAATCAACAAAATCCACATAGGCAGGAAGATGTGGTGGATAAATGGGTTAAGCATAGGACCTTCCTTCAGTTTTTTATATTTATACTGGCTTTCAACTGAGAGGTTCGGATGTTTTTTTAAGTGAGTTTTAAGGTATTTTTTGCACATTGTAGAGGATATTGCAAATCCTGGGGAAGATGGGCTAAATATGAAAGTTCTAGTCAGGGAAAAAAAATCACTTTAGAATCAATTTGGTACATCTTTTCACCAGCCGACCATAGTTGTACTGAAAATTGTTCACTGGAATACATAAGATTAATTTATATTAGCTTGAAAGTTAAGCTGGGATGTGGGCTTTGAAGCTCTTTCTGTATTTTGTCGATGGTAGTAGGTTTCACCATCAGCTATTATGACAGAATGGCGATTGGTTACTGATTTAAAGGTCCAGTGTGTAACATTTAAGATGATCTATTGTCAGAAATTGAATTTAATATTTATAGGTATGTTTTCATCAGTGTATAATAACCTGACTGTAGATAGGGCCACAGTTTCTCCTACTGCACAGCAGGTTCTCATTCCCAGGTCATCAGATAGAGACGTATGCAGTGTTCAGTTTGTTGCAATCTGCACCTTCACTGCTAGATGTCACTAAAACCTACACACTGGTGCTTTAATAGTATTCTGACTAGAGATGTACCCAACTCAGAAATTTAATAAAAAGATTCGACTATTCCTTCCTTTTTTTCTGTCCATCACCACACTGAACTCCTAACTCATGTTTTAATGCCTGCTCATACTTCAGTTATAATTAAGTTATGTCTCAGCACACCACGAAGCGTCTCTCCTGCCAGGCTGCTGCAGCGTTGTCAGTTGACGAGTCAATCACAGTGGCCGGCAGTAGAGCAGGTTGTATCACGGTTTGGTTTAAAAGAGGTTGAATTGACTTAACTGACGGTCATCACTGGAGCAGAGAGAGTTGGAGTGGCCGTTGTCATGCTGCCCTCCGTTCAGTTTTCGCCGCTTCAATCACAGTGAGTTTTGTGGTTATTTGAGATTGGGTTTGTGCTATTTTGCAAAGCAAATCTGTATGATGCAGCAGAAAAAACATTCAAGATCATTTCACTTGGCCCTTAATCATCCCCAAATGCTCAAATTGACACAGTTGGTTCTGCAACCACTATGTGTCTTTTAATGTGGCAATGCTGCAACTTTTCAAGGTCTTTCTCTCCCAACAGCAGCTCGGCAGATGTGCTTTGTTCAGCAGACAGACCAATTCAGCGGACATGAAGAGACGACTCAGTTTCTCTAGTGCAGGTTGAACCCTGCAGAGCCGAGAGCAGCTTGATCCACATTAAACAATCTGTTCAGATTAAAGACTGGAGCATTGTGCGCGAGTATAGAGTCAAGTTGAGTTCTGCACTGAAGCATCCATAATGAGGTATATGTTGTGTATGCGTTCGGACAAACACACAATTTTTCTACATTTACAGCCCGGACAGGCAGGTTGGCAGGTGCATCTGCTTCTTGTGGAAGACACACGGCACTGATTGGCTGAGTCAGCACAACCGTCTGACAGATACATAGATAGCTGTCCGCCAGCTAATATACTGTATACACCACATATACGCAGACAAAGCTTTGTACAGCGAAATAAAGCAATGATACATGCATCAATGTTTTGGATTACACATGCACAGATGATGCACATATGTGTAGATGCACAGAGGCACACATACACACATGCACACAAAGGCAGCGGAGGGACACTCATCTCTCAAAGCTACGTCAAAGGTCAGGAAGGAGTAATGAAGTAAAAAGTTCAAGGAGAAAGACAGCGAGAGGCAGAAAATAGACAGCGAGAGAGATGTATTGTTATGTGAAGAGCTGAGAGAGGAGCTTGTTACCAGAGATGGACAGATAGGTGGCAAAAAAGGATGAATGAATAAGAGAGATGCAGGGAATGAGATATGAAGGATTTCAGGCGAAGGTGGGAAAAAGAAGAACAAAGAAGAGGACAAAGAGAAGGTGTCTGAGCACAGATGGAGAGCATGAACCCATCAAGGTCGGTTGACGTGATGTAACACGTCAGATAGGAATGATCTCTTCTGTCCTTCAATCATCTGTCCATCCCTCCATCCTCCCTGGCACTGCCATGCTTTAATGCCATCCTTTTGGCACTCACACACATATTTCAGGCGTGATGAGAGTCATTCATTAAGGGGCGAGGGCTTTCGTATGCAGCGCCGCTACCTTGCAATCACCTCCGCGGCATCCCAATTACCTCCGGTCTAATTGATGTGAGATTTATTAAAGTTAATGAGCCAACCGGCCATCTGTTGAGCAGCCGAAGCAGCACAGGGGACGATCTGCGGCGAGGGCAGAAGACGCACAACAAAAAAGCTGCAAGGGCAGATCCGGATGGTGCGGGAGGGGCAGAAAAGAAAAAAGCTGAGAGGGAGACAAAGAGATTCACTGCCAACTCCTTTCCTCCCTTCATCCCTCCTTTCCTCCCTCCCTGCAATCAAAGACAAGCTCTCACATCACTCCCTGTTTTTTCCACTCTCCCATACGTCTTGCATCCTTTTTATGGCGTTCATATTTCAACTATATAGCGCTATATGTGGCGGGTATATATGGCATATGATTAACGGCCCTCAACCGGCTCTGTATGTCCGATAAATCATAAATATATATATTTTACAGACTTATATACTTCTTGGAGCCGGAGATGAAATTTTAATTTGAGATAGCGGTTCTGCTGCTGGCCAGTTTATTTTATATTTTTCTCAGGCCTCTGTGGTGGACTGTTGGGGCTCCCTTTGTTGTGGCTTCATCCTCCAGTGGATTTTCAAAGGCTTCAGAGACTCTGGAGGGCACAAGTCAAACTGCATTTGTGTGTGTATATATTTCTTTGTTAGTGTATATTTGTCACATGCATGCTTATGAATAAACTGAGTCCTTGCTCTCATAGTATGAACTTTACTGTATGCATGTGTGTGCAACCTGCTGCCTGCAGGAGCGAATACACTATTTAGATATCATTATTAATCCCTGTCAGGTGCAAGGATATGAAAATCTGAATGACAGGTGTGTGTTGCTATCGATTATCCATTTTGTCACATTTATCTTCCAGCCGAATATAGCAGCTACCTCTCACCATCCTCTCTTCCTAACACTACACGATGTCTAAAAAAAAAAAGGAAAAGAAAACATCTGGGCTGAGAACCCGCAGTAGTTATAAATGATCGCCCATAGCAGTTTTTTTTTTTCTCGTGGATCCAATCTTGGCCAAGTCCCAAGGTCAAAAAGTTGAAGGATTTGGAGTAGAAATGTGAAATTTGGTGTCACAATCCGAGCTATTTTGTCATGTCATTTCAAGCTCCCAGCTGTGTAATTATAACTATAGTAGCCTGCATATGACTCCCCAATCAGTTTGGGCTCCATGAATTTAATAAACAAACCCCCACAGGGAAAATATGAAAAGCTAATGGCCCTGGTAAGTAAATGTCCTCTCAGGAGTCCAATATTAATCCCCACTCAGTTCCTCCAAAGACATACATGACTTCAGATGTTCTATAGGAGCCGCTGTGTTTATGTGCACATTAAATACTGTCATTTGTTTTTTTTAATTGTGTTAAATTAAATGTGTATATAAATTTTATATTGAATATTATCTCCCCAGGTCTAACACCTAAACAATGTGTTATCTTCCAAGCATCCTCCACTAGGTATCATGTGTTGGAAGGACCTTCCACTTGCCTGAAGGGTTCAAAAAGGCCATGTTAATGGGCCATTTCTGGGTTAGTGTTATGGTTGTTTTCTTATGTGTTTAAACCATATAAATAGAATATTTCTACATCCATGGCTCATGATTTTCTGTTTCTAATTTTTTTAAAACCCTCTGAATGTGGGCAATGTAACGTGATTATGTACTCAGAAAATCATCAGAATGGGAAGCATGAACTGTGCCAAGTGAGATGCAACAGCGTAAGACTATAATAGCCATATTGTGCTTGTATGAACATGATTGGATGTTATGGGTCGCCTACATTCCAAGTAACTGAAGGATGAAGCAGCTGATGCCAATCAGCAAATTAAAGCTTAATTTCAGTGCTCTGCTTAAAGCTGCAGTGTGGAACTTTTCTACCACAGTTCAATTAACAAAGTCCTTATCTCAACAATAAACTCCTGTTTGGGATCCAAGGAAGCAAACACACATACTCAGCTTCGAGACAAAACCATTGGGGCCAAAAAATAAATAAATTCAAGTCTAATAAACAAGCTTTTATTACCTCCAGTTGTCCAGCCAGTGTGTTGCTAAAGTGGCCACAGACACCAGATTTTAAAACTGCATACTGCATATTACAGAGGATTTCCCTGGCAGTGATAGGCCTCGATGTTATGAGGCAGTAAACTAGTGAACGCAGGTGCACACACAGAGGGAGGCAGTAGTGAAGTATTAGGGTATTTATTGTAAAACCAAGTCAGGGAATAAGTGAGGGGAATATGTGGAGCTGAAACAGATGGTTAGTGGCTGAGCTGGGCAGAGGGAGGCTGAGGGTTCTGATCCGGAGTCCAAAGAAGTCCAAAAGAGGGATAGATGGGAGGCAGAGTTGTGGATAATCTTAGTCGAGTGGAGGGAGCAGAGGCCGGAGTCAGGGCTGGCAAAACTGGAATGGGAAAATGGAGAAAAGAATTAGGCTGAATATCAAACGCTAGTTAATCACAACTAACAGGCTGAGCATGGCAGAAACTATGATCTGGCAGTGTGGAGATCACCAGTGTGGAGTATATGAAGAGCCTTAATTAAGGTGATGAGTTGCAGGTGAAGTTTCTGCCCTTACTCTGCTGCACCTGTAGACAATCAGAAAAACACAAGGGGAGGAGAAAAGAGAGAGAAAACTTTGCAATGAGTTATTTCTATAGTTCAGTTTAGGCAACAAATAAAACAATGGGTTATGGTTGTGGAAAATCTATTGTTGTGGCAAAAAAAAAAAAAGCCAAGAGACAGGAAGAGATAATCAAGCTAGGGTGTCAAAGTCGTGCATATTATATGACTTTTCGCTATGTTACATAAATGTCACACTGCTTCCTGCCATGGCACTGAATTTGTCATTTCCTGCTTTAACAGCATGAAATGAGGAATTATGACATTGTGCATGGTTTCTGTCCACTTTATAATATGAATATATGAAATATAATATGTATCGGATTAATATGTATGGTATCTAATTTTATGCAGTCAGCACTTGATGAAGATTTGAGTGAAACTGTTTCAAGACTACAGATGATTATGCTTTTCCTCTATGAAATACATTGTCACAAGACATTGTTGCTAGATTATGGATCATTGGTGTGTTGACGTGCCATTTATGTGTGTTGACACGTGTGCTCACTGGAGCTGAGATGTGCTGCAGTGTCTTACACCTCTGAACTGGTGCTATAGTGAGCAGCAGTACTGTAGGTGGGTGATTATCTGCCCTAAGGCAGTTTATACAGAGAACCTCCCCATGTGATACATTTTTTATATATGAAGAAACACGGGCACACACTAACTGTAATACCTAACTGAATAACCAGTGAAAACTTCTTCTCTTGTTTCTAAGCTTGTTTAAAGACTTTTCTAGAATCAAGTGTTGTCTTTTTGATACGAGTGCAGCAAACTAAACTAAACGTAACTAAACATGTAAGTAATTACATGTTTAGTTTCCAAATAGTATTGAATACCCGGAACATATATTTTCCCATTGTCTTAAAGTCAAAGCTATTGACAGTATTTATAATGGACAGAAGTGTCTTAAACCTACATTCTATGTGATGGCCAGCAGGGGCAGCTCCACTGAAAGCAATAAAAACCGATACCATACAGTCTTATGGAGAA
>NW_023339674.1:1305040-1320194 GCF_004916995.1 Morone saxatilis
AGTCTCTAGTTTTCAGTCAGGACCAGTTCTTTATAAATGATAGTCCCATTAGAGTAACGACCATGAAGCAGGTGGCTTTTAGGGTGGGCTCCTTTGTGATTAACAGGCTCATCTCAGTTGAGTTCGTCCAGCTCAATGCACCAAACTCAGATCAAACTAGGCAGGTGCTGATCAGATATGGATCCAGATTCTGTTACTGCGTTGACTAACATCTCCTAAAATGCTTTATAGAAACTGTTTAGCTGTAATACAACATTGTGTGTGACCAGGTGAGCTGCCATTGTTTCCTGCTATGGACGAGTTGAAACTGCGCAGCCAATGAAAGCAGCTCAACTCGCAGTACATAACTTTCACTGGTGCAATTTCAGTGAAAAAAAAAAAAAGCCTAAAAACATTGTAAGATGCATCAGTTTTTTTTTAGGCATTTTAGGCCGCAACAATCCCAAAAAAGACTTTCGTCACCAGAAAAGCTACAGCATTTTTGTTTGGTTAAATAACTTTAAATGACATTTGTGTACCAGCCTCATGTGGCCATGCCAATAATGACAGTTATGTTTGATAAACAAAGGCAGAAATAGTGTAATGTTGTTATAGCACAGCAAAATCTCTTAGGTCAGGGGTCTGGGGCATCTGACTTTGACCGCTGCGAACAGCCACCGGTGACGTTAATTAACCATGACCGCACAATCTTTCCAAAACCTTAACATTGTAATTTTAGTTGACGTTTTGGAGGACTTGTAATAATCATGTCAGAGAACTAAAATACCTTAATTCCAGTTGACTCTATACGGTGAAGGGAAACAGAAACATGCCTCGGCCCGCTGAGCCGCCCAGACGCCAGCCTTTATTGTTCAAAGAGCTGAGGGGTCATTGCTTTATGGAGGGCGACATGGGGACGCTGTCTGCTCCAGCTGGGCCTAATGATAACCATGTGAGCACTTGAAAGTCATTCTGCTCTTCTTTGACCAGCCAAAATGATTCCCCACTGTAGTTCCACGCTGTAAATTGTGGTCGGAGGTATAGACAGAGAGGAGCAATTTCCCTGAAATCCATCCCTAATGTGGGACAAAGCCATAGAGGACGCCACAGGGATGAGATTTCAGTCTCATCACCTTTGAACTCGTGTTTGTGTAACAAAAGGGAAAATGGCAAAATGAAGATAAAGTGAACTGCAAAGGTGAACGGGGAGCGAGAAAATGAGGACAGCAAAGATAGAAAGAAGAAGGAAAATTAGAATGATTGAGGGAAGTGACAGGGGATGCAGCAGATGAGAGAGAGGTGGAGGAGGACGAGAGGGAAGGCAGCCGATCAAATTTTATGGTTGACTTATCCCTTTCACAGCCTCCTGAAATAGCCAAACAATTTACAATCATCCAAAGCATTAACCTTTCACGAGCCAGAGGGACTCAGTGTCCATGATGCTGCGATGAGACGCTTTGCATGCCTGATGAAAGGCACAGGGAAATAACTCATTCAGCGATCTAAACAAAGAAATGGAGAGGAAGAGAGGCAATATGAAAGGGAGACAAAAGAAAGGAGGGGTAGATTAGCAGAGGAGAAGAAGGAGAGAAATATATGTTTGAAGGAGGACAAGGAGTGATGTTTTGGAGAATCTTTTGTTAGGGATGGCATATTGGCTCGTGCATCAGGGTGAAGGACGGCAGGGAGGCTCCACGGTGGCTCCGCTGCTCTCCATGCTCCATACTTAACGTTTTTTCAGGCAAAGAGGAGGTGGTGGGAGGAGGTCGAGAGTTACAGTGAAAGAGGGGAGGAGAGGGGAAGCGTTAAGAGCACAAGAAGCAGGCTTGATTCCCATCTCGTGGCGGGGAGCCAATGTCAATGCTATTTACTGCATGACAGCCTCCCATATCTCCATCAATCCCCTACACAAGGCGGGAAGCAGAAAGGGTGGGGGGCTGAAGGGCCGGGAGGGACAGAGTGTGTGTGTCGGAGTGCACAAATAAGGAAAAAGGAAAGGAAGAAGGAAAGGATGGAAAGCGAACAAAGGAGTAGGAGAAAGAGGGGAAGATGCAACATCAGAGAAAGAAGACAAGGTCTTCATCGGCCCAGCATTTTGGATCCTGAAAACAGTCTGAAAGGGTACTCAAACTTTGTTGAAATGCTGAAATAAAAGATCCTTAACCCAAAAGGGATCCAAGGACCGCAGCACCCAATCCAATCCAAAAATATAAAGATGTTAGACTCTGATTTAGTTAGGTTAGTGTCACCTCTCCTCTTTTTTAATTTTTTTTTATTTATTGGATGCATTATTTCCAAGTAATTTCCTCATAAAAAACAACAAAACAAACAATATCATTTGGTACTTATAGAGAAAAAAAGAGTATAGGTTAGGCTCATTTCATTGGAGTTAATTAACTGGGAATGTAACAATTGAACACCAACAATAAACTGCCTATAATGAGTTACATAGTTTTTTTTCCAGGAAACATTCTTGAGAAATTATTAGGGAATCATTGGGAATTAATGGACCAATAAAATAGTGTGTATTGTAGTGTGTGTATAATGTGTGTTAACTTTTTAAAGGCAATGGCCTGTTCACGGATCCTAGTGGTGCATCCTAGTGGTGCTCAGTTGCTGATTGGCAACACCCTGCCTCATCCTCCTGCTGCTACTGGGAGTCGTAGGCGCAAACTACACATGGGCGCAAAAAACACATCGACCCAGCTGTCGCTGTTTACTCAAGAGCCAGTGTGTGGTTTGTCCGTTCAGGGCTACTGTAGAAACATGGTGATTCAAGATGGCAGACTCGGTAGAAGAGAGAAGCAGCTCATTCAAAGGTAACAAAAACACAACAATTCACGTGATTATACACTGCAAACATACCTACTACCCAGATACCCCAGCGGTAAAGAAATACAGAAACCCTCCAACCTCATGGATTCACTGGTAGTTACAGGCCTGCGTATCATGTGATCACGAATCTGCTTGGATCCACTCGGGTATTAAACATACTGACACAGATCTGCACCATATAGCAACAGAACCACGTGTTCTGTTGATTCCTCCTAGAAACTTAAAAGACTTTTGACAGATTAGAAGGCGTCAGTGGGCGTCTGTAAGTACATTAGAATCACTGATGAAGAGGAAATGAAAGTTTCTGAACTCTAATCTTTTAGCGCTAACAGGCAACTTATTAGACTGGAGTTACGCTAATTTTTAGACCAGACACAATTACAGTCGCGGAGACAAATTGAGATAAGGATGAGGGGGGAAATGGATTGATAACCGAGAGAGAAAAACCAAGAGAGAGACAGAGAAAGAGCGGGAGATAAAGAGACAGAGAGGCTGCATACAAATGACCCCTTTTAGCTAATTAGCAGTGCTGCTAAGAGCCCTGCGAGAATTGGGCCCTATATGCTGCCACTGCACAGTGGCCCTATAGGTGGTGAGATCGAGCCTGTGGCCACAGGGGCTCATAAGCAATGTGTGTCATCGCCGAGTACCATCAGTCATAGAACAAAGGAGGCGCATGGGTCAAAGGCAGCGATACGCCGCTGCACACTGCTGCTGCTCTTCCTCTCTTTCTCCTCTTTTTCCTGTCCTACACTTAATTTTCCATTAACCCCTTCCTCCTCATCCCCGTTTTCTTAATCTCCTCTCCCCCTCCCTCCTATCTCTTCCCATCTTTTTCAAGCCGTCCTGTTCCTTTGTGTGTGAGTCAATTAGCCAGCCCTTTAGTTTTGATTTATAGACCGCAGACCTCCTATGGCCTAATGGATTGCTGTGAATTAATATGCAATGCTTATGTGTGTGTGTGATAAATTAAAGAGCAGGAGACACAATAGAGGTCACAGTGGTACCACTTTCTATACCGACGCTGCTTAAATCTGCACTCCTGATTTGCATCCCTCACTTGAAAGAAATGATCAATTTGTAATGTCGAAATAATGGATTATGAACAATAATAGAATGACTGCTGTGCTCGTTTAGATGAAATCTCTCCGTATCGTTTGCCATGTGGAAATAATTAGGCACTTCATAAAGATTGGGACCAGTGATTGTTATTGCGAGAACAAAAGGCATCATTGGTTGTCAGAGCGAAGCGTTCAGAGGCGATTCATCAGCTCGTATTTTATCTCCCTTTGTTGACCGAGGACAACAACATGGAGATTAGAGACTCATCCTGCCTGCGGGGGGTGGGGGTCGCAGAGAGAGGTCAGGATAGGTGCAAGTATACATCACCATCATCACCCTCATCATCATCATCTGACTTTTGTAACAAACACGGTCTATGACCAGAGGCTATTTACATCAGTCCAAAGTCAAGAGGCCCCATAGTATTGGTTTATAGTTCACGGGGTCATGAACTCTGCGGTCTATATCAGAAAATGTCTGACAGAGGGCCTGTCGACGCCCCGCTGCACACACAGTGTATCATCGTGGTCAGGTGAGAACCTCTCATCTCCACAGTGTCAACTTTTCAGGGCTAACGAAGAAAAACAACCGTGATTTTTACTTTCAGTACAAAGCACATAACGGGGATGTGAGAGAGTTGCTGCACAGCTCAGGGGAAATCTTTGACAGATTATGAGTCTGAGCTTTCCATACACAGTTCTTTCCCTCAGTTGTGTTGTTTTTTACTGGCAAATTCCACAAGAAAGATGATTAGGTGAACCTTGTCTCCCGCAAATTATTCATATTAACTTTTTGTGTGGCACAAAATAATGGCAAAGTCAAAGGTGCCTTCAAATGCACGCAAACAGTTGAAAGGAGAGGAAGTTTCAGGCTTTCATTAGTTGTTATTTTCAGAATAATACACTTTCTTGTAGTACTTGAAGGTTGAAGTGGCCCTTCTATGAGATGACAATACCAACAGTGGCCCCAAGCCAATTTGAGTTTGACACCCCCATCTTAATGTGACCCCTCATGATAGGATGCATGTCTATGGTGTCAGGTGTCAGTAATTCAATCAAATAGGGACTATCAAAAAATAATTTTTCTTATTTTCTACCTTTGTAATTATTTCATGACCCTCCTTAAACCTAACCACGTGTGGATGTCCTTCTCTTTGTACAGCCACCATCCCCCAAAACAACTGGACAAGTTGTAGTTGGATTTAAGAAATATGATAGAGAAACTTTCTGTTTTACTGGAGAAAGGAAGCAACAGTTGTGAATTCTGACAAGTTATGATGTGTGGGCTTCAATGGGTTGGGGTGTTTAGATGTGCATCATATACTAGCGGTGTACACATGGTGCCCTTCATGAGTTTAAATGCACCCTGGTAGCTAATGGATGTAAGGTGCCAACCAAGAACAGCAACACCCCTGGCTCCATCTGGTCCATCTGGGGACCTGTGTTGCATGTCATTCCCCATCTACACCCTCTCTCTACTGTCAGTTTTAATAAAGGCAAAATAATAATTAATGGGAAATTCAAAGGCACTAATTTTGAAGAATGAAACCTAAGAGGGATCTATTGATTGCAGTTTCAGGGTATAATTTGCAGTGTTCAGGTATGAATTATTCATGTGAATAATTAATTGAGGTTTCAAACAAATGGAGTGCAGTGAGTGACAATGTGTACAAATGTGTACAACATTCAACACCCTCTGGCCTTAAACCTTGAACATTAAACAGGAAGAACCACAGAGGGATCCCTCTCCCAGGACAGACAGACATGCAATAGATGGACAGAACTCTCCATTATACAAAAATTTCTTACACATGAAGATTCTAAAATATATGTGAAGGATGTGACTCCAGGAGGATGCTAAAACAACTTCAGACAACATGTGAGTTATAAGAGATTTTCATGTGTTGTCAACAAATTATAGCTGCTGAGTGATGAACTAAAGTGATTCCTCATTCCCCGGCTGATTACTATGAGTCACAGAAACTCTACCAAGGATAAAAGAGCTTTTAATGAGCATTAGGACCATTAAAGCTGCTGAGCACATAGTGGGTGATATTATATCAACCTTAAAATCAAGTTAAAGAATGAATCAGTGCTCACATGGGATTTACAAGGTATACATGTAATGGGCGCCCGGCAGCAGTAGATGTATAACTGTGGCAGCTGCCCTGGAGGGCCACTGATAATACTCAATCTAACAGACCTCATTAAGGAACCCTTGTTTTTTACCTTCTTCATCTTACCCGAGATCTCCGCCGCCCGTCACTGCCTTCATCAGAGGTGATGAAAAAGCACCCGTCTAATCATTTCTTTTTCCATGTGCCCTGGTCGTAGAGTGTGTGTGTGCCTGCACGCTGGCTGAGATTATTAACGGTTTAATGGCTAACGAAGCCTGACAGGTGCTCCTCTCACTGAGATTAAGGACCGGTGGGTTAATGACGGTGTGGGTGAGATTGTCATAACTCACAATAAGGCCATTAAAGTGATATTACTGAGAAAGTCTTCAGCTGATATGGGCTCAACTCTCCAAGAAGGTGGCATTGGGCGGAGGGCTCCTGCCATTTTTCAAAGAATTTTTTCTTCTCTTGCCTGAAGCTCAGTGTAAATGGGCTTCGACTCAAGAAGAATCTTTGGGAGAAACGAGTGACGAGACAAAGGAAGAGCTCCTGCTGCTCCCCTCAGCCGTAAAATACTGCTGTAAGGATGCAAGGGATGCAACAACAACAACTGTAATCACATTTTTACTTTGAGCTTTAGATTGTTGTTATTTAGACAATCTACTTGGCTTAGAAATGTGACTAAAGCATTGTGCGATGGTGATGACAAAAAACCCCCACAAAGAACAACTCATTTGTATTTTATTTTATATTTTAATTATTTTCTTTCCCTTGCTCCTGGACAAAGAAGAGCACATTCCTCCACTCAGAGGAGCACTGATCACCAGTTGAAGCTGCAGGACAACAAGGAAGAGAGGAGGCTCTTGACAGCTGCCTATGCAGTTCGCTACTCCCCTCTGGTGGTCAGTGGGGGCCACTGCGCGTTCAGGACAAAGGAAGTACAGATGAACAATAGAGTTGACAGCAGAAAGCAGCCACAGAGCCAGAGGCAAAGGTCCAGGGTGGATGCTGTTGCAGTATCCTTTCCCCAGTGGACAGTTTTTATGAGCATACATAAGATTTATAGAAACATTGGCTAATATGGATTATTGTGGAGCATTTCAGTCTACAATGATTATTCCTTTGATGACTTAAAATAAAACAATAAGACACTCAGGATGCATGATAATTGTGGTCAAACCTCAAGCTCACACATAAATATAAAGTAATTATAAGGCAGCAATTAGAGACTATACAGGACAATAGTCTGCTGTACGATACGATAGTACAATAATCTACTGAAAAACAACTAGAGGGGTTTGAATATAGGCCTGTAGAATAATTGTCACGGTTTTGATGTAGAAATAGTGGGAAACATACACTGTTATGAATATGATTGGATGTCACCCTTGAGGTGGTAGCTAAGCTGCTGAAGAATGAGTCAGTGATTGTGAAGCATGAATGAAGCAGCTGATGCTGATCAGCTAAAGCAAACACTTCCCTCCATCTTTTGTCATGTAAAGCATGTGTTCAGCCAACTATGCACAGTCTGTGTCATTATCTTACTTTTTTAAAACATAAAAAAGTGTCATATTTGTGTACATGTTTTTTATTTGCATATTAACAACTTGCCTTTAAACACATGCACTAGTAAAACTGTGTGTTTCTGATTTTGGACACAAGTAGACAAAAGCAAGCTTAGTATTTTTAGCTGGCAATCAGGTGAAACAACAAGAGTCACTTACTGTTTTTTTTTTAGCTCTAGCGAGTTAGCCAAGCAAGAGAATATTAGCTCCAAGGAAGAGCAGACTTTTTCACAGCCAGCTGTTTTATGATGAGAATCCTCTATAGAGGGTTTTAGAATATGCACTTCATGGTGAATTATTGTGCTGGAAAAGTTTTCAAGTCTCTTAGGATGCAGAATAACTGATACATGTGGAAACAGTAATGCTATCTCAAGTAATGTAGGCTTGGGTTGTTGGAGTGTAAAACTCTCCACAGATCAGGACAGAGCTAATATAACTCTTATAGCATCCTGGACAGCTTCCATACAGTGGGGAAATATGATACAGTGGATGTGATAGTCATGGACAGGCGTAATGTCGGACAATTGCTGTGTAGGAGAGTGAACAATCAGTTGGGATGATAATGTTGCTCTCTTTCTGCTGAATCTGTGTAAATCCAACTGTTACTATAAAAAAAACCATTCACAACAACTTACTATGGTGATATGTTTTTTTTTTTTTTTACTTTTACTTAGAGAGAAAATTCTCATTTACAATGAGGCCAAGAGGCAGTGGCTGGAGGCAAGTCAATACAAGCAATTAAAACATAGATACAGTCGTATGAAAGGACCAAAGGAGGTGCAGACTTTAGGAGTGACCATAATTAATTTGCTAGAACATAAATTATGGTCACTGTTGGACAGGCCTCTCGTATAGCCTGAAAACCTGGAAAACCTGAATATTTAGATTGAGATTGTATAAAGTCATGGAATTACATGGAAATACATTTTAATGAACAAATATCCTGGAAATAATCTATGTTTTCCCCGGAGATGCTGCAGAAAATCAGCTGCGCTGTGAGAACGGCGGAGTGTCCCATAAATGTTGAACTGTATTGAACCTGAGACACTAAATCATGAGCCCTTCATCGTTTAGGAAGGAGGGATACAACTGGAGTTAAATGTGTCAATACCTGGCCTACCACAGTTGGTAAATTATTCTAGGACTCAAGGTGAAGCAAGGGCCTGTATGTCCTGTATTGTCAAGAAAGTTCCTGTAAAATGTCCTGGAAAGGTTCTGGAAAAGGATTGGAGTGGGAACCCTGTTGGAGATATTGAGTTGTGAGTGGAGATATGGAGGGTTTTTTTTGTTTTTTTTTACCAATGATAGTTTAATGAATGAATTCAAGGGAGCATTAAGGGTTAAAACAATGAATTGAACAAATTATTTTATTACCAAATTGCAAGCCTAAGAGACGACGTTGTAAGAGAATAATTCTTAAAAACTTACTATCCTTGTTTCATACAATATGACACCATTTAGATAGTTATGACTACATCTTCACAAATACTGTGCAACATATCACTTCACCTCTCACTCTTCATATGAGTCCCCTGTCTCAAATTTTGAGGATTATTTTTGCCCTTTCAGAATCTGAAAGCTCTATAGCAGAGACACTGTAGATGTCCATTTTTTTTCAGCCTCAAATCCCCCTGAAGAGGTCCTGTGCTTTGAATCTGTGTCACCTGCAGGGGTCAGAGCTGCCACTCGAGCCTCTGTACCTGTACCTGAACAACATTCACCTGTATCCTCCGGGGCCACACCCAGTCCTGGGCTCACACCACCTGCAAGCCTGAGGAAAAGCAATCAGATTTCTGATCTACGCCACAGGCTTGTACCTGCGTGGACATAAGCACTATACAGATATATTTAGTCATCTTTGCACTCACGTCGGCTCACCTGGAAACACCTGAGCTACAAGATCTTTTTTTAAGTTGTTTTTTTTGGTCAGTTTTTCTTTCCAAAACCCAGGGCACAAACTGGTTTAAATCTGCTCCACTTTGGACATAAAGAAAGACTAGCAGGGTAAGATTTGTATTCTCTGTGCTTTAATGTCTCTGCCACAAGTGAACACTGCTTTCTCAAATGGCTTTCCTTCCCCTATAGATCTCCCATTAACAGATATCTTTACTGTTTCTCACAGCTGTGTGTGTTATCATTAAGACTCATTGTCAGCAATGTAATTTTCACAGTAATTTCGCTGGGATGTGAGCTGGATGTAATAGCACAGCATGCGTGTGAAGATTGGCCATGTAGACTCTGTTGCCCTGTGTGTGTGTGTGTGTGTGTGAATGAGAGATAGAAGGTCTCGGCTGATGAAAGAAGAAATGCTATAATTTATCTTCTCCTTTTATTACAGATTAAAAATGGGCTGCTTCACATTCGTCAAATTGATGATGTTCTTGTTCAACTTGCTTATCTTTGTGAGTATGTTTCTGTTTTGATTGCACGCTTATATATGAAGAGGGGGTTGGGGTCTTGGGTGAGGGTGGGAGGGTTCACAATCTTTACATGAAAAGTCATGTGTGAAGTAAAAACAACAAACAATAGCTTTCAACACATAGAAAATCATTTCACTCCGCCTTTCAATGCAAACAGACGTTACATAAACATTTCAGATCACTGAGGCAGATGACCTAAATGATGCTCCTCTCTCCTCTACTTTCTCCCCACCGCGGCAATTTTCATCTCATTAACTTCAAAGGCTCTAATTTTGCCACCTACATTGTCCGCTTAATATCTAATGTGGTTTGTGAAATGGAGAGAAACTTTGGCAAGGGTAAGCTGAATTTGCCTGCCGAGTCGGGCCCACCTGGGCTCCCGCTGTCACAGATGAAGCTCCCAGCACGTCATCATTTTCCTCACATTTCCCATTTCTGCCTGAGTGCCGCTGCTTGATAAATCTGGTGCGACAGCTCTAAAAGTCACAGCAGCACACTGATTATGATGCCCCCCCCCCACCCCGAAATGTTAGCCGGCAGAGCAGAATGATAAAAATTACTCTCTTCAGCTCGTAAACACGATACTTTAATGTGGACACTAAAACACTTTAAAAGCCACTGCAGCTGCATTTCAAAGTTTGGTGTTGCAACGTTACCATCTCTGGTCGTCTCCGGTGTAGATCTGCATTTAGACAAGTTATCTTTTGAGGAAATGACCCCCGTTGTCTATAGGGCCAGGGGGAAAAAAATCAATTTAGTAAGTAAAAATCAATACTCTTGTGTGAATGTAAGTGAGTGAGTGTTGTACATAAAGGACCAGTGGGTAGTATTTGGTGGCATCTAGAAGTGAAGTTGCAGATTGCAACCAGATGAATAAAGCTTAGCCTTACAAGCGAGTAGGAGAAGCTATGGTGGCTGCAAAACCTGTTAAAAATGCTACGGCCCTAGCTAGAGGCAGTGATTGGTTTGCAGGCTTAGGGATACAATCAGGATAATCAGGATACAAAAACAGGGAACTATAATCCATTACAGTTCCAGAATAAAAGACATATAATAGACAAAATAGAGATTATTTAGCAGGATTACATTTTTGATGGTAAAAACCTTTCCATTTTCATTTTTTTTCCATTTCCACACTTGCATCAGTACTTCTTATAGATCAATCTTTTCTCTTTTTATTTGCATATTTGGTGAATACTCTGTTGGTTTGCCTGTTCTGGGATGTAAGAGAGGAAACCACACGTAAGCTGTCAGTAAGATGTGTTTACTTCAGTAAAATAGAAAAGCAAAAAGGAGAACAAACCAAACCAAAAGGGTGGAAGCTAGGTGAAGGTGAGAATTGGTAACAGTCAGACCACGTGAACTGAATTCTCCCTAATGACCATTCACTAAAGCTTCAAGCTCCTACAGTTAGAGGACAGAAAGTCACGTTGAAACTCCCTTTACACTGTGTGATTTTGGGTTGTACCCGACAAAAGACCCCGACTGAGAATCATGAGAGAAATGATTGAAATCTTTGTTGTCAATTAACAATCAAACAGTAGGGTGACCAGACCTCAACAAACAAATTGTGAGACAAAGGGTATGTTTGTGTGGGACAATGTGGGACACGTTACCAATGCTGAGAGGTCTAAAATCTTTATATTATTATCTCTATTTATAACTTTGTTGTAGATGCATGTCCTTTTCTTTGTGGTAGTTTCCATCACATTCTGCCTAAATCTGCATAGCTTAAGACTTTGTGGCGATCACAATTTTCCCTGTTGGGCATAGTTTAGCAAAGACAGTGACAGATTAACCTGCACTTGACCCACGTGTGTGCAGTTAGACATCAAACTCAACCCTGTGATGACAGCCTTCCATGCTTTCTTCACAGTCATTGGATGGAAGCCATATTTTAGAAAAGCATCTGTCCTGCAGTGATTTGACTTTTGAAAACTAGAACTGATCGCAAGGTTTGCTCAACATGTGGGAAGTGAGACAAGCGATAAAAGCCTAAATTGGCGGGGCGCTGACCAGGGTGTTGTATTTTTGATGACGTGTTTTTCCATAATAACATGTCTTACAATTCCCCATGCGTTCATCACACAGGTTGCAACCAAGACTCAGTTGGTGTGGCGTGTGATGTGATGAGCTTGTACAGTAGGTGCCTTTAGAGGGGGCTGTCCAAACTGCAGTATAAACTGGCATTTAAGATGACTTCTGATTTATTTTTTCCAGTCATCACCAAACGTTGTCCTGAAGCATGCAGATTTTATCTTAACAAGCTGAGGAAGCTGTCGTCTTTTTAAGCATGCACTGTTATTGATTGATCTTAATTCTTTAATCATTTTATCTTTTAATTTCTGAAAATAAATGTAGCTCATTAGAGACTGGACTGTAACAGTAGTATGTAAGTATGCAAAAAGATACCTTGTGATTTTGTGTACATCCTTCCTCTTTTGGGAGGCTTTGGTTTGCCGTTTCCTTGGAACCGATCTAAATGCATTGGAAATTATAAGTGTCTCCATGTATGCTCTGCAGATCCATGGTCGAGTGTCAGGACTTAATCAGATTGTCTGCTCCCTGTAATATGACCCATGAAGATGGGTTTTATACTCAACTGACGTCTTTCTCATTCCAGCCCTTTCAAAGAGAACCAATTCCATTTCAATTGGGGTGGGACGGCCCGTTCTCTTTTCTGCTCCCTCTGTATCTTTCTATCTCTTCTCTCCATTCACCTCCCCCTCTCTGGAGGCCATGACCTCCTATTCTGCAGCATGTTGTTCATTCCCTCCCCTCTAACCCTAATAGGTTATATTTCCCATCTCCATAGATGGGACGATGTTTGTTCTTTTCCCCCTACTCTTTCAAAACCCGATTTACTTCCAGTCCTTTTGCCATGTGGATGTTCCACTGACATCCAACTGCATATGGCACAACATTAAAGGGATTAGCCGTCTTAAAAAAAAAGAAAAGACAGTGTGCCAGCTATAATTATACCTGGTGAGGGATGATGGTGGCACACATGGAGTTAGAGGGGGAATATGCTTGTCGTATCACATTTAGCTAACAGTGAAGTGATGGCACTGAACAGGTTCAAGAGACGAGAAAAAGGAAACCCCAGAAAGAATGAAGAATAAAAAATAGATAGGACCAAAGCAGGGAAAGGTAGAGACAAAAAGAAGAGGGGGGAGAAGGATCCCACGTGGGAGACGTCAGCGTCTGACAGGAGATGTGGAGTGTCGGGGGCCTCATGTGGAGCAGAGGGGGGCCCCTGAGTCTGATGGAGCCTGACAGACAATATCAGGTTTCAAACATGGTTTCTGCAGAGTAGGAGGAAAGAAGAAATCACTCAGTACGAGTGCAGGGTGAAATACACAGAGGGGACAGAGGAGGATAAAAGGGTGGAAAAGAAAAAGAAGTGACGGTCGGAGGTGGACAGACGAGGAGGCAGAGAGAGATAATGACAGTGGGATCAGGTGATTTCCAGACTGTAATGTGAAACATGTGACATAGTTCTGATTTTGTTAGCTATGAGCAGGTCTTACAGGTTTTGACTCAATAGATTTCTATGAATGCACTTCAGTGTCCCTTAATGAAATGATTGAATACCAAAAAGGCGAAAAAACAGAGCATTTAATCACTGTAAATTCTCAATTAGTGGCCTTTGTCAGCCTTAACTGCAGTGGAGCCTTTATTCAGAAAAGTGTTATATTATAAAATGGTTGTACGTTTCTCCTTTTTTTTATATTTTATACCATGATTTTCCATATGGGTTGTCTAGTCCTTGTCACTATGTTTCCCACTTAAACCTGCAGAATTTAGTTGCCGAGCTGACAAAAGAAAGCTTCCTGTGTCTTTAGAGGACATCTTCCCTCTTGACTGTCCATGCTATAATCCCATAGTCTGCTTCTATACACCCCAAGGCTGACTTTATCCACTGGCACAAGATGATCACTAAATGGATTTCTGTCCATTATGCCTGTCTGACATGAGTGTGGAGGTAGAGGCATTCATGGAAAAAGGGCATTCATTTCGTTCAGAAAGGTAGAAAGAGGCCAGGTTGTTGCTTGGCCTTGATACGTAATGGGAAGCCTGGGGCAGCACCTCTCCCTGCCTCGCAAAAGGAATCGTGCTCTCTGACTGGAGAGAACAATATTGAGGTGTGTCATGGTGTCACTAAGAGGTAATAGTAAGAGAGGGTTAGGGATGTAAGATGGCCTCTCATTTCCAAAACCTATTACCTCCCGAGAGCTGTTGACCCCCACCTGAAGGACTGCCAGTCAAACAAATGATTGACATTTTACTCGCCGTTGTTAAGTGTGGATTACATCCCCGGTAAAGCTGACTGGTCAATGTCCCACTTCCCTAAATGCCAGGGATTTGTGTGCTGCCTACATGCTCTTGCATAAAATGTATGTTGATGATGTTTTCCTGGATCCTGCAGCTGGGCGGCCTGACCCTGTTGGCCATGGGGATCTGGGTGAGTGTAGATGGTGGCTCCTTCCTCCATCTGCTGGGGCCGTTCTCTAGCCAAGCCATGCAGTTCGTCAACGTGGGTTTTTTCTGCATCGCCATCGGGGTCGTGCTAGTGCTGCTGGGGCTTCTCGGCTGTTGTGGGGCCCACAAAGAGAGCAAGTGTCTGCTGCTCACGGTAGGTGTAAGAGACCTGGTTGAGAATGTGTCAAGACTGGTGCAGAGACAAGTTGATGGTGCGGTGGAGGTTTACTACACCAACATGCCCAAGATAGCAGAAATTGGGTCGTGTGCAGCAATGCAATGTAAATTCTGAGCAATGATGATTGATTCTTGAGTTTCCCAGTTTGTCAAATACCAACGCTTTGGTTTGGTGGTAAATAGGAAACAAAGAGGCTTGGAACCCAAACACAACAACAGTGGGAATGAAACTCAACTATCTTTCTCCAGAATTACTGACAACACCATTAAGTTCCGCCTGGCATTGATTCCGGATACCATTTTTTAAGTTTTAGCTCAATAGTGCACAACTGTATATTTAATAATAGATATATGGTGTAACTAGAACTGGTCAGTTCTATTCAATTCAATTCAATTTTATTTGTATAGCGCCAATTCATAGTTCAATCAAGTTATCTCAGGACACTTTTCAAATAGAGCAGGTCTAGACCAAACTCCTTTTAACATTTACAGAGACCCAACAGTACCACCATGAGCAA
>NW_023339674.1:1320294-1324138 GCF_004916995.1 Morone saxatilis
GAGACTATAGGAACCACAAGTAGCCCTGCATTCAGAGAACGCAGTGTTCTAGTGGGGTAATAGGGTACAATGAGCTCTTTAAGTTCTTCAGTTCTGACGTCAGTTTGAACTCCATGCAAAAATAGTGCGTTAGCTAGTTGTGTTAACAACAGACATTTAATAAGCAGCCACACCACAATGTTTGAAACAATGGTATTGGAAAATCCATCTTGAGCTTGAGTACAAAGCTTCACTACTCCATATTTCTTAACAATAAATTAAATGACCGTGTATAATGACAAACTCAGAGAATTATCTTCAAATCTGCAGCTCTACTGAGCTTTCTAGTGTCTTGTAGCTTCTAGTTATGCAGGACATTTTCTGTCTGGTTCAGAAGAAGCAGCTGTCTACATCAAACAAGCTCCAGTAAACCCACTGTAGACTGCCTGCCCATGACCAAACAGCAAACACAGTTAGAGACTAGCTGGTAAAGAAAGTGGAACATCTAAAGAGCCAGACATTTCCCTCAGGAGTAAGTGGAGATCAGACTACGATGAGTGCAAATATAGGACTTACATTCATCAGGTGAACACAAATGATGATGATAATGTGTCTGCTGGATGTTCAAGTAGGCAATTGTGCTCCATGTATTTTAACACCGATAATTTCTCAAGGTGTGTATACAGTAAAACTACCATGTAGCAAGGCTGGTACATTTCCGTCATCTACTTGTGTATTGTGACTTGTTGCCCTTAAAAAGAGTTCAACCACTGACAATGTAAAACAACACAGATCAAGCATGGCTTCAGGAGATTCTTTCACATCCAGTTGCTCCACATTCAATATCTCACCCATCATTGCATTTACACCGAGCTCAGCAACAGCTCAGTTAATATCCACAGCTTCCCCTCCCGCCTCATTCGTATCAGCAATGCCACCAACCCCCGAACACTACAGTGTACATTATTATGCTCATTAACGACGGTGCTAACTACCTCTTAGTCCACTGTAGTGAGTCTAATGAGGAGCACAGACGACTCATTTCCCCCCATAGAGCCCCCATCATGTCCACATCTCCCATTGAGTTGAATGATGACGGTGCAGCCGATCCTGCAATTGATAGCGCAGGACGCTGGCTCACGGGAGAAACAGCTGTAATGGACTGAATAAAAAGAACAGATGAGCTGATAGAACAGGTAATTTCGGCTGTCCTTATTGTCCCTCTGTGTAATCTGCCAAGCTTTATCAACAGTGTGTGATTGTTAGGTACAACAATAGCTGTTTAACAGGACCCTGGAAATTCAGATGGGTTACAAACCTCAGAATCAGCTTTTTTGAGTTTGAAGTTTAAGTTATTTTATTTATTTAGAGTTTAGTTTTTGAGAAAGGCTCTGGACTGTTAGGTCAAATGCAATCTTTAATAAAAAAAGCCAATCCTTGGTACTGGAGTCTTAATAGGAGCAAATGTTGACAAAAGGGAATCTGCTCTTAATGACAGTAAGCAAAGCACACTTGTGCCTTTTCATGCAAATAAAAATGCATAAGGTATGTTCCCAATGTCCAGATAAACTAGAAACTCCACAGATTTAAAAAAAATATATAATGAAATGTTATTTATACAGAAAACCATCAGGATGTCAATTGTATGTACACCACAAGATGTTGGTTTACCTAAATCTATTTTTATTCTGATCTAGGGCTGCAACCTAAAATTATCTGTATTATTTATATCATTAGATCAGTTGTTTAATGTATAAAAGGTCATTAAAAATGTGAGAAGCTGGAATAGAAACTGGTCCAGTTTAATGTATTTTATTTACATCACCTCCAAATAAGTGGTTTAGATAATCTGAGTAAAGTGGCTTATTTCCAACCTGTTTTATTGTTTGACTGCTGGTGTTTCTTGACCCATCTGACTTCATTATACTGTTACATCCTGTTTCCAGAAGATTTAACTTGGCGAGCACGATGTTGTCACAACTGATGCTTAGAGACCTATGAGTTCAAAGAGAGTAAACCAAACTTTTTGTTTAATTTGTGTTTTTATGATTTGAGTAAACAAAAAGTTTTTTATATTATTATTGCATTGTATTGTATTTCATATTATTAGTAGTGACAAATAGTGGTTAAATATATTCAGTTTAGTTTTGGATATGACAAACAAGAAGGCATTAAATCTTCATAATTAAGGTGCAACCAGCGAATATTTGGCATTTTTGCTTGACAAATTACAAAATAAAAAAATATTTTTTACCTTTTTTTACACTTTTGGAAAACTGCTTGATAAAAGATAAAAGATTCTCATATTAAGAGAAAAATTATCTCCCTGTCTCCTCTTCTTCCCCCCCTGCAGTTCTTCTCCATCATCCTCATCATATTCATCGCTGAAGTAGCAGCTGGAGTCGTGGCTCTGGCCTACTCCTCATTTGTAAGTTCCCCACTTCACCTTATCCTCTTTCTTTTCATTCACTGCCTCATCACACTGCCCCCTCCCACCCCTCTCCCATGCCTCTTTCTCTTCCACCCTCCTCTTTACTCCCTTTCCTTTGTCTCTTAATGCTTCTCGTCCCTCCCTGTCTTTCACTGTCACCCTCTCACCTCCTCGTCCCACTGTCTGGATTTTATCTCCATGTAAATTCTCCATTATAGCTGCGGCCATCATTGAATTACTGGCTTTATGTCCGCCTCACTACATTCGGCTACTTAATGACTCCGGGATAGCCCTGGGCCGTATGCGCTGTCTCTAACTTTGAGCAATTTATTATTCTGGAATATTGAAGCTAAAGCATTTTATATGCAAAACAGTCTATTTACATATGTGCCCCCCCTCCTTCTGTCTCACACACACATGCACACACATGTGCTCCATTTCCATTTAGTGCCACATATAATAATTACAAGGATTTCAAATGAGCTATGTAAAAGGAGGTTAGTGGAGACTGGGATCCTAATAAAGAACGTAGAAAGTGGAGTTTTTTTATCCAATCAGAGGTTGTATCAGAGTCCCCAGGAGCAAGAGAGGTAATCTAACAAGCATCCATCTGCAGGGAGAAGCTGATGAACGGAGGAGAGCAGACTCTGCACTGCCTGTGAAAACCAGTTTGAGCAGCAACTACACACTGCACAAACATTCAAACTGCCCCAAATATTCTGTGGGAGCATCAATTCGGTGTTCAGCCCTATTTTTGTATAAACTGTTACAAGAAAGTTATAGACAGAAACTCACCTAACCGTTGTGGAGCATTTCGACCAAAAATAAATTGGTTCGGAAACCAAAAAGTTGGTTCGCAGCTGGAACCAAAAAATACCTGGTTTCCCTTGGAAACCAAAGTGTGTGTGCCATATTCTACAGGTTCTTGTGCATTATGCAACGCCCTTTGTTGATGATGCATCCTTGATTACTATGGTTCTGCTCAAAACTGGTGGAACCAATCTAAGTATCTTTAACTGAACCGGTTCAAGAACCAGAGCTAATTTGGTGGAAAAACACTACCTGCGTGTTTCTAGTTTCTTTCTCTCAGTAATCAAATGAATTCTGGTTCTGTCCAATCCTCAGTGGGCCCGCTCTCACACAAGAAGCTAAGCAAGTGTGTGTGAGTTTGTCTATGTGTGGGGACTTGTTTTACTATATTTGTTATTTTCACACACATATAAACAATAATAAAATCCTTAAGATCACACATGCACACACAGGGCTCATGGACATACAAATGTGGGGAGATGGAGTGAGAAGGCTGCCACCCAGTGGCACCCTGGGAGCAGTAAGAGGTATGGTGCCTTGCTAAAGGGCACCTCAGCAGTGCCCAGGAAGTGAACTGGCACCTCTCCAGCTGCCAACCCACACTCCATACTGTGGTTCATGCTG
>NW_023339674.1:1324238-1324381 GCF_004916995.1 Morone saxatilis
CCTCCTGACCATGGACCTGGCCCCGGGCTTGTAGGACCAGGCTGGCTGCAGACGGTCCTCGGGCCAATGGCAGGGACTATTCATATGTGGGAGACCAGAGGATTTTTCCTTTTTTTTCATCTCCATAGAGAGGTGTCATCCTC
>NW_023339674.1:1324476-1340586 GCF_004916995.1 Morone saxatilis
TCCTGCAACCCTGCGTCCTCATATTGGGACATAGTTTTATAGGAAAAAAACTCCTGATGTCCTATATGCAAATCTATACACCTTACAATAAAGGGGATCATGGAATTTTAAAAATAATAATACAAAACAAATCCTGGCCAAGTTTCATACAATTAGTCTTTAAACTGACCAATATATTGAGACTCAAACAAGTCAAATAAGAAGAATGTACACGTTTGGTCCCCCAAGGTGCCTCGAGGGTATTCATCGGGTGGACAAAAGAAACACTGTCTCTGTAGGAGGTATGCCGATGGCTGTTCAACTGGCTTTTGAAAATGACACATACTCCCTCAGCTGCAAGTTACAGATCTAATATGAACAAAAACATATTTTTCCTTATATTGTGCAGGAGGTGGAATCTTTCTTTATCCAGATGGTCCAGAAGAGTCTTTGAGGGATTCTTCAACTGATGCTTCGCTCTGTGACTTGAATGTAATGATAAGAAATGAGGGGCACAAACTGGGGCTTTGTCCACAGTAGATGAAGCAGAAACATTTATGTCAAGGTGTATTCAAAATATTTATTTCTGTCGCCCTTTATTGCATCCTTTTTCCCTCATGTTGCTGCAGAGTTGCTTTTAAAATTATTTTTCAAATTGTATGTAAGCACACAAACAGGTGGATGCCTCCAAGCATTTCCTTGTCTTATAACAAAGCAACTCTCAGCTGAATGTAATAAGGTTTTCATTTATTGCTTTTCTTCTAAAGAACAATAACCAATTAGCAGCCGGCGAGTCACCGCAGTAAATGATATTGATAATTATTTCAAAAACAACAATGCTCTGTAAAGCAACAAGAGATCAATAATGAGCTGAAGAGTTTATCACGTGTGTAGAAGGTGTTCACTGTATTGATAGATGTGTTATCGCCTCACTGTGCTGTGTGTTACTACTGGCTTTGTCCTGTCTGTCCACCATATGTGTGTGTGTGTGTGTGCGCGCATGTGTCTGTGTTTGTAGGGGCCCATATCAGTGTGTAAGCATGTGCGAGTGTGTGTTTAACGGGATGTGGTGAGGTGCGGGGCCGAGTGACAGTGATGAATTAGCCGGCTGGTAATAACCCTCTCTGATCTCAGCCGCTCTCCCAGCTTCTTGGGGGGCACTTTTAATTGTGGCATGTCTCCCAGCATCCCCTTGGGCATCTCGCACGCCTGCCCCCTTCACTGTACACACACGCACACACACAGAGAAAAAAAAAAAATCGCACTTTCAGACACACAAAGCTGATAGACACGTGCACGTAGAGTAAACCACACACTCTCTCTCTCCTCATCAAATGGGTCTTTGTGTGACTGTACGCGATGGGATTATTAATCAAAATGGAAAAAACAGACTGAGGAAGGGAGGAGGGTAAGGAAGGGTGGGAGGCTAACCTGTGTGTTTGTGAAGGAATTCTTTCACAACAAAAGACTCTCCACCTGCCTGAAATACAACCTGCCTTTTTTGCACACTAGATAAACACAAATAGCAGACAAAATGTGTCCTGACCAAAGCCATCAGGGGCATCAATATATATGTAAATGCCCCCGAGTTTACGACCATAAAAAAAGAGAAGAAGAATGGAGAATAATGGCTCGGTCAACTATGATTTATTTTCATTTTTTTCCAGGTGCCAAGCCAGGGCTGTTTATTTCCCCAGTGCTTTGTGTGAGAGAAGATTTATTTAATTTCTGATGAATAGGTGATTCCAAGAGAATTACCTTTCCTGTCCGTGAAATCAGCTGTAGTGTTTTATTTTCAGGGGCTTTCACAGTGCTGTGTGTGTATACTTAAGTGTGTGCGTATGTGTGAGACTGTTGGACTTTGATGGTAAGAGCTCCCCAGTGCAGTTATGTGCTTTTACATCCATCCATGGGAGCGTATTTGCATGATAAGGCCTCTCATCTACATACAGGACTCTAAAAACGACCAAATCTCCGACTAGCACTTCACACTATCTCTGTTAAAGTATGGCCCGATGGGAGCCTGTACACATTGCTACTTGTCACTTTGATCATGAAGGGGACACTAGTCTATAGAGTATATAGGCTACAATATAGCATTTATAGTTTAGAGCAGTGGCTCTCAGGCTATTATTTCAATGGCTAGAAGATAACCCAATGAGAGAATGTGTAAGAATTACTTTTCTGCTCATAAGTTTCAAACTCTTTGCTGAAAATCTGCCAATTGACACTACAGACTCATTGTCAGATGGGGATCCTTGAGACCACATTTCTTCAAATAAGTGTCTGATGTCTATCAATATGGGGGTCATTGCTTTAGAGAATATTATCAATCCAAGATGAAACTGACAAGGGGCGGGGCGGCGAGAGAAAGGTGCAATTACAAATCCGGCTGCTACTTCAGCACCACAGATAGCGCCATGGGTTTATCAGTACACAGCACAGTAAAGCTTCTGCTCGTGTGAGACACTGTGGCGGGGGCCTCCGCAGGTCCTGCATTCAGTATTCTCCTAAATGCCACGGTGTGTGCAAACTAAATATTCTGTAAATAAACACTGTTGCTTTTTTTAAAAAAAAACCTTTGATGGAGCCAGGCTAAGTACTTTGAAAGGAAGAATATTTTGGAAAACAAAAATTAGGAAATTATTTGGCTATGGGGACATTTTAGCAATGTAAAACAGAGATTTAGACAATTTAAACAGATGGAAACAAGTTATGGAAAGCCAGGACAAATTTGATAGAAATTAGGGATTTACAGGACAATGAGTGCAAATTGGGAAAATTCGGATTTTTAAAAATTTGTTTTTATTTATACTTTTTTGTAATATATGAACATTTTGCAAAGTGAGGATATTTTTGGCAACTGAAGACATTTTTGAAAAGTGAGGACTTTTAGGTCTGTCCTTAAGTTCCAATTTAGTTCACACTGTTAGAGGCCAGGCAATACAGGTCAATGAGAGTCCTTATGCGTGTTTGTGTGTGTGTGTGTGTGTGTGTGTGGTGTGGGTGTGTGTGTGTGTGCTGTGTGTGTGTGTGTGTGTGTTTTTTTTTCCTCAGGCTGAGGGGATCCTCAGAGCGTGGGCGACCCCCGCTCTACAGAAAGATTATGGCAGTGAGCCTGTGGTCACTAAGATTTGGAACACCACCATGACCGAGGTACAGCATCTCTCAAGACCTGCACTTTATCATACTGTTTGTTTTCAACATGTTCAGAACTGGTTTTGCGCGTCTTACTTCTTTACTAGTTGCATGCAGGAAGTCATTTTACCTGGAAGGACTCCAACAAATGTTAAAACTTATAGTTTTAATTAACTTACAGTATAATGTTGGCAGTGTTTTTTCAGTTAGTATACAAGAAAACTAATGATTACACAACTCCAACCAAAACTATGCCAGTTTATCTTTTTTAAATCTACAAATATCAACAAACAATATGAGTTTTTGTTGAATGCGCCTCATTTAATTCATGTGTGCACAATATAAGATAGTGGTGCATATTGATTACATCCAGCATTACATTTCAGTCTGCATGCTGTCTATGTAATTTTATAGTTAGTGTGAGCACAGTAAATACTTTAAAATTACTGTAGTATCTAATGGAACATGCAGTGTTTAATTGGCATAATTTAACAGAATAATTCAATGTACTCTCTGAGCTGCTGGGTCCTTCACTGAGCTGAACTAATGAAACAGAAGAGATAAACTGCCTGTGGCTTAAGGGCAAAGTTAAAATTTATGAATTGAAATCCAACAAAAGCAATAACAGAGTTTCTTCTCTACTCACTGTGCATAATATGTCTGCTTTTGTCTGTTAGTTGACCTCAGCTCACCTCAAATAGCTACAGTCAAGGTAACTCAGGGAACTTCCATCTCGCTGAGAAAGAAACATTTATTCTCAATAGTGTGACAGTTTAACAATGGTTGTTAAGACTGACAATGTCTCACCTTGTATTGTACAAAAAACACATATTCCCACTTACACCTTTTTGTATTGAGCCAAGCGAATCGTTTTCGCTTTATTTGCTGTTTTTAGGTGAATGGAATTTTCTTTATTGGCCTCAAATCCTCTAAAAGTGACATTAGTAAAACTCAAATATTGTGCCCCAGAAACAGTATCATGGTTACTTGAGATAACACTGTTGGCAATAGTTGAATACTTTCTGTAGATACAACACAGTGAATCTGTTTGAATGTTACTGCCAACATGAACTCACGCATCAGCAAGGCTCTTAGTAAACTTTCACTGACGAAAGTTAACTTACAAGAATGCAAAGCGTAGATGGATTATGAATAAAAACCCACTGAACACTCTTCTCAAGAGTTTTCCTGCTGTGTGCTGAAGGCGTGTTTCCTCCTTTCTCCCAGCTGAAGTGCTGTGGTTTCACCAACTACACAGACTTTGTGGGCTCTAACTTTGAAAAGGAGAATGGAGGCAGTCTGCCGCCCAGCTGCTGCTGGACAAACAGCGCCCCCTGCAGCTCGGCAGAGGCAGAGCGCAGCGCTGTGCAGGTGAGATGGAAAACTTTTTCTAGGACATCCCGATACGTATCCAGATACATGGGCTACGATCCGATTTAGGGACGATGCATTTTAATAGCGAAAAATACAGTGTGATTTGATGCGATGCGAACCCAACTATTTTTTATTACACTATTAACTTTATTTGCATGTTCTTGCTTTTGCTAGCTGTATTAGCATCCACAGACTTATCATCATAAGTGTTAAGATTGGTTGTGTTACCATTGTACTTAATCGCTGTCTGACAGATCTTACAAATCGACAGACTTTTGTCCAACTTTCCTTCCTTCTTATAGAAAATCCAAATGTCTTCCAAACTTTAGATTTGACGGTACACTTTAAATCGTATCAGCATTGTCTGACATGTTTGTTTATGTACCGACTTCATCAGCCACACTTCACTCATGACGAACTGGCTTTTACATTTCACGAGAGTGGAGACACTGTTTGCAGCAAAGCTTCAGTCAACCGATTCTCAACTTTAGAATCGGACTATCAACCACTTCATGGTATATTTAGACCGATCTAGGGGTCCGCGTACTGATGTAGTTGCATCTGTAACGTTAAAAGTGATTTCCGACAAGTATTGGTAAATCTTTACACCCCTACTATTTAATAAACCCTCATTTGTATAAATGGGATGGACAAACTATTAAACACCTCTGTCAGAGTAATGCACATACACAGGAGGGACATGAATGTCTTCTGAATGCATTTCTATACTCTGAAAGTTTATTAGTTTGCAATATATTGAATGTCTCATTTTTGCCTGAATTGTTGTACATTTGTCAAGAACTGATGAAGATATTTAGACAAACACTTTACTCCTCAGGGCTGTTTCAAACAAATCCTGGAGACCCTCAAAGAACACGCCAACATCGTGGGAGGCATCGCAGCAGGAATAGGAGTCTTGGAGGTAAAATAATGTGAAAAGAAAAGACAAACCTTTTGAAAACGTGCTCACTTTGGTGCACTCCAGTGTGAGATAGAGAGCTTAAAAATCCCGGTCAACAAACTCCAAATGCAAAACCAGAATCTTGGATGAAATCAGAGTTGGTAATAACTTTATTATCCAACAGGCGTGTTGGCAAGAGAGGATTAGAACCTCAGACATCCTGGAGGCAAATTTCCTCAGCATGAGTCTAATTAACAAATTACTAATTAACAAACACACCATGTGAGCTGCCTTGCTTTCTCAGCCATGTATGAATACTGATTAATATCATTGTGTTTATGAATTTATATGTTATTTGTAATATGGCTATATGATAATAAATAGTGTTAAGAAAACTTCCACTGTACACTGCGAGAATGTCAGTGGTAAAAAAAGTAAAGTGCTCTAAAGGGAATTATAAAATTCCACTGTGGACATAAATGGGTTAACTGAATAGTCATCCTGGTTTTAGTGAATGCAATCCAAAAAGAGATGAACATTTGTATTATGTTGTTTCCTCAGATTGCTGCCATGATAGTGTCCATGTACCTGTACTGCCGCCTGGACAAGAGCATCAGCTGAGACTCCTTCAGGGAAAAGATCCCGTGGGATTTTTAATCTGCATTATTTAACAATCACAGGGTAGTCTTCTTTCTTTTTGGTTCCCCCTTTTTAAAGGGAAATGTTTAGCTTTAATATAAAGGCATGTTTATGGTGAAAAGAATCCAGTGATTGTATTTTATATATAATGAAAAAAGGTTTATAATCACCGGCAGAGTGTAAATATTTCATATTTTGATAGAATTGGTAATTTTTCTTTTTTGGGATCTTGAGACTATTCAGTCTTTTCATCAATAATTATTTTATATTTTATATTAACAATGGATAAATTGACTACATTTATCATGAAAGGTTTTGGTTGTAGCTCCAAAGCCGCCCAAACCTATCGCCTTTTCTTTTTAGCTCCCAGTTATATTTTGAAGTAAACTTCCTGTCTGGTTCATTCTGGATGTTTTCCAGCCACAGCAGGATGCTGTTTCTATCAGACAAGCTATGATAAGAGACTAGTATGTTCAGAAAGTGGAGCATGTAGCAGCTAAAATGCTGTTTATTTTTCTCAGGAGTTGGTGGAGACCAAATCAGAGCTTAAAAGGAAAGAGAATATTGGAGTTACATTGATCAGGTGGATGCATTTATATACATAGCGCTTACATCCAAAGCACTTCACATTGTCCAATTTCATTCACATACGGATAGCAGTGGGCGACCTTGCAAGCTGAGAGAGCAACGAAACCATGTGTTTGACGACCCGCTATACCTCCTGAACCGCAGCCAAACCTTGTGTAAATGTTATTGTAAAGTGTTATTTTGGGTATCTAGAGTCATTTTCTACAAGAGTGACAGTTGGAGCTTTTCAAGTCTAGGATGAAATGAAAATATCTGGTTCTTGTGAACAAAACTGAAGTAGAGAACTTTTGTGTGCAGTGGTAACGACGGAACAGAAGCTGAAGATGACACTTCCTCAGAAACAAAGTTGACAAAATGGAATGAAACTGCCAACAAAAAACTAATGTTAAATTATCAAGGAGATGTCTGGGTTTTTATGTTGAGGAATATTTAGGATGAAATTAAAAGGAAACTTGGAAAGTAGTAGTAGTATTTTCAGAACCAGCTACTCAATGATAAATACTTTGAGAAACTGTTGACATTTTTTCCTTTTTTCTTTGTATTATGATTGAGATTAGGTCCTGCTGACTGAACAAAGAGATGCAAAAGGGCACAAAGATGTAAATTACTATAAAGTGAGACAAAATAACCACAAAGCAATGCCTAACGTCCACAAAGTGACATAAAATTACCACAAAGCGACACTAAACTGTGTCTTGCTCCTATTGTGGCGGTACTGATTCCCCAAGTCTCAACTCAAAGAAAAGGAGCCTGAAAAGCAGTTCCCATCGCATAATAAAAATAAAAAAAACCCACTCAGACTTTACTTTAACAATGAAAAAATGCCTCTTTAATAACAAATAACTGAGGTCTCTGATGAATTACTGTTAAATAATAAAATAATGAGGTAATAATAATATTGGTAAGTAAATAGCTAGGTGGTTTAATAAAAACAAAACCATAAACAAACAAGTAAGCCATTCTCTCTGGGTTGAATGACAAATTGCAAACACTTTATGGCAACAAAAGAGACAGCAAAGAAATCTCACAGGGTCCTAAAGGACAGAGTTTGAGGCGGACTATGTCTCATAGTTTAACTCTGAATAGAGATCAGAATGCCCCTGGGTGCGCAGTTCCCAATCTCTCTTATAGGCGTCGTCACACCCGGATTGGCCAAGAGGGGAACCACCAAGCTGCTCTCCATCATTGTTGATGAGTCAGTCCCCACCTTCTATGCAACAGGTGAACTCAACGAACCTCTAATCAACCCAGAGGAATGTTTCCAATTGATCAAAAATGAAATAGGGAAAAGAAAAACCGAATAGCTGAATGAATGAATAAATGAATGAATAGATAAATAAATGAGGGGAACTGTTATGCTATGTAGGATCATAATTGTCTTATAATCCACACTTAATAATCAATACGAACGAGACTGTTAAAAACATGTATCTAAAGCCCTTTTCCTCGTTGGCCATGCATGTGAAAGGAAGCAGCGGAGCTCAGTACATCTTTTGTCCTGTATTTATACTATTCATATGCCATCTCCTGCCCTTGAAGATTGCACGCATTGTGAGGCAAGACTGAGTAAATATTGACCAATAAAAGGCCTGTCAATAGACAGGAGGTGGAGTGTTGTTTGGCCATGCAGCAGCAGCGCTCTTCAATGAGTGCTTTATTCACAAATCCTCAACCAGCAACCCCATGCTTTGTTCAAACGATGGAAGAGAAAACTGCAACAAGAGAGAGAGAGAGAGTGAGAGTGGGGGCAAGCTCATTCCAATCTGACATTTGAGAGAGAGAGAAACAGATTGGCAGGAAGAGGACGAGAGAGAGAGAGACGAACAGGAAGAGAAAAAAAACACACAAAGGGGATGATGCCAAAAGTACAAGACTGATTCTTCCAAGGACAAAAATGTCAAACATGATTCTGGTAACCATAATTTATATTTCAAAGGTTTCAGAGAGGAGATGCTTAAAATGTTCAGTAAATGTCACTTTGAACGCTGATCAATATCGCTTTGAACTAATCAATACATGTATATTAACAATGAATGAAATGTCAATGCATAATGTGAAAGGTGTTGCTGGTAGTGAAGAACCCACTGAGAATTATTATCACCCAACTCTGCAGCTCGCCTCAGCTCCTCTGAGCCTTTTAGCATCTTTCAGCTCATCATTTTGGTTTAATAGTTATATATATAGTTATAGTTAAAAAATCGTAGAGAGAATATCGGCTGGGAAGTCTAACATTAACCACGGACCACAGTTGAAGCTGTGCCAGCAGTACAAGGCGCAAACATCTAACCTAGCACGGCTTTATGGTGTTGAGTCTGCGATGCGGTGTGGCTTTGTGATTCACTCGAGAGCGCTTCAGAGTGTTCCGATGTTGCTGACTTGTGTATTTTGTCCTTAAAGGGATACAAAACGGTGTGTGTCTCCACTTCTAAGATGAACTTCTCGTCGTCCCTGGTGTTAAATCTCCTGTCCTGCCTCTGTCTGATTGACTTCTGGTCTGGTGCCACAATGTTGATTTGATCTGGAGCCTGCACGAAGTATGTTATTTTGAAAACTGACCAAATTCTCTATGCCGTTTATGTGTCTGACTTCCTGCCAGTGCTCCTAGAAGAGAACAAGGCCTTCCGTTGCTAGCTTATCCAAAAAGTTGGCGAAAATGACCCAATATCGGAGGGTGACCCAAGGCCACCGTAACACTTAGGACAAAGGGCACCCACCCCAGGCCAATGTACCGCGTCTTTAGGGAAGCCCCATGTTGTTGGAGTATGAAGGGAAGAATACAATAAGTTCCAGAAAAGCATAAGTAAAGTATAAGATAATAAATAAAGGATAAATAAAAAAGTAATAAAAATCTTAGCAATTTAAAGTGTAGTGTAAAATTCCCACTTAGCTTTAATGTTGAAAACCATATCTGCAGGAACATGTGCGCACAACTTACCTTTTCTGTTTTAGCTCATTTAATTTTATCTTTTTCCATGATTGTTCTTTCTTAATATATGTGTTTAATTATACAAATAACACAAAATAGGGTTTTGTTGTATTAATATATTCTGCTGTGACGTCCACTAATGTTGTGTCCTGGCAGTAGCTCACTGAAATGGAGAGAAAAGGGAGCAACGAGACAAACCGTGTTCCCTTCTTCCATCCAAATTATAAACCTGTGAGGTATTTAGAGTTAAATCTTGTCATCATCTCAGTCCTGTGAGTTCAATGTTTAACAATAACCCCAGCTCACACACACACACACCACACACAAAACAACAATTCGCAAAATCAATATCTTCCCAATCTACATCTCAAGCCATCAGCCACTGAGCTCGGCTCATCAGAATTGTCAATTTAGGTCAAAATGACATTTAAAAGGCCGGAGAACACAACAAACACAACACACACACACACAACACACAACACCTACACACACACACCCTGATACGAAACCAGCCGACTTACTGACTGACAGAGCACAAATGACCGGGTTTGGAGCTTGGAGCCTGTGATGACGGACAAGTTTGTGGTAGACAATCAACAAATGGCCTTGCGGAAAAAAAAACCCACATGGACCTGTTGGCCTGTCAGTTAGTGTAATTAACCACACACGGCAACACCACACACAAGTAAACACAACATCTGTTATTGCTCAAAAAATCCATCTTATATGGACCCTCTGATGCAATTTATTTTTCCAGTGGGACAGGTTCATTAAACACAAACAGTGACATCAGCTCACAAACACGGGACAGGCTTCAGAACAGCAACGTGTCTACCTCCGATGGATGAGACGGATACACGGACGGGGAGTGTTTATGCCCCCCTGAGCTGTTATTCAAGATTAATTGGACCTTTCCATAAGGCCCTGCCTCATTTCGCTATGTGCCTCCAATAACAGTTCGGGTCATCTTCCCTTCCTTTTCCTGTATTTACGATTATGCACGTGCTAGGCTAATCTATGTTAAAAAGGCAACCACATTTTGAAGGGCTTTTATTTACGACAGGGCCTTCATATATGGGCACTTTAAGTTCCTTGTGCACCAAAACTTCTGGCTCTTTCTTTGTACAGTGTTTATTATTAATTACATTATATTATATATTTTTTCATACTGTTCTATATACTGATTTTTTATACTGTTTTTTTTTTCTCATATCCACTTTGCTGCTGTAAGGATTTGGAACTTTCCCCATTGTGGGACTATTAAAGGAATATCTTATCTTATCTTATTTTCTTACATCCAGTAGTAGCAAGTGAATTTCATAAATAAAACCTTTAAAGTCCCAAATGTGAAGTTAGGACGTGCATTAGATTTGAGGCCATAACCATATAAATGAACAATAAAATAAGACAGGCACTGACTGGTTTGAATATTTAAGACCTAGTTGTCTGTGTGGAAAGGACTTGGTCTCAAATTATGCAAACATTTTGACAGTTTTGAAAGGAACAATTTAGTTGCTGTGTCATATCAATGTTCATGCAATACAAACATTTATTTGCAACATTATAATAAGCCATCTTAAATAGTGAGCGGCTACACACCTGCAGTCATTCCCCACTGCAGTACGAAGGCATTAATGACAGCAGTTCTCCATGTGACAGCCTCCAAAACACATACATGGAGCTGAATAGACCATAGTACCATCAGTATACACAAAGTGGGCACAGCCACTATAAATCTCTGTATGTTAAATAACAATAATCACATTTCTCTGTCAGATCAACATTCATTAATTGATCTCATAGGCTCCAAGTATGCACATACTGAGCAGGTTACATTCATGAATGAACCCAACAATACATTTATAATGCATCATCATAATGAAGAACACAATGAACACATGAGCCTCAATAAATCTCAACAAACATGTAAATGGACATAAACAGGAGGTGACATTTCTAAATGACCCTGATAGTCTTTGTACACATCTACATGTATCCTGTCTCGAGCAAAGTGAAAAAAAAAATATATACAGAAAAATATATTCAGGGAAAAAAAATCCATATAAGAGATCACAGGAAGTCATTCATCATCCAGTCCCTTCGGCACCAGCGTTTGAAGAGTGTGGATCCAGTTAGCCTCCCGCTGTTTGAGTAGTTTGTCATGATTACTGCCCCTCGGTGGTAGGGTGACCTGTTCGATATCACAGAAACGTAATGAGGACTATTCGTGGCGAGCATCATTGAAATGCACTGCCACGGGATCGTTTCTGCGTAATGCTCCGAGAACTGAAAGACTTGATTAGGAACTTATTTTTTTACTTTAGACTCATCAAATGACTTAACTTGGACTTGACCAGCCAAAAAGACTTTAAAACAGCTTATCTACGGAGAGCAGCTCACACTGTCTGAACTACAGCCCCAACGTCAGGGCGTCCTGGGAGCACGTGTCCCAAAATAATATACACATTCATTTTGATGTTTTCCGGATCAATTATAACTTTTAAAACTTCTGCAGTGGTTTACCAAACAATAGAGGTTTGGCAGTAGTAAAAGCAGACTGTGATGATTACTGAACTCGAGTCTCTGCAAAGCTTTATTTAAACAAAAAGGTTGTGAAAGTCCGAGCTCAGAGGGCAGGAAGCCACATTTGCCCTTGGTAGACCGCAGCGGCTGCAGCAATCCACCGAGCCCCGAGGATTTGCATACATTTCCCTCGCTGCATACGTTTCTCTCACCGTTGCTTTGCCTGGAGCTCTCTTGGGAAATCTGCAGGAAGCACAAGGCTACGCAAGTCCAAAGGCCTGAGCTAAGAATAACAATCGCTCCAAGTTTATTCCATGAATAACAATAATTCCTACTGTATGAAATATTTTCAATGACATACTGCCTCAAAAAAGGAGCACCACATGAACCCTTAGAAAAAAAAACATCTTTATTCATTTCCATGACAAAAGATAAAGAAACTCAAAAACTTACAGTATGTCCACAGATTCTCATTGTCACACACACACACACAAACGTACCTTCCAGGATTTTCAGAATGATCTCACAGCATTTAATAAAATCAACTGTATTGCTGGGGGACAGTGATTTAGTTTTACTCTTTCGATTTCACAAAGAAAAGCATGCGTACAAAAACCAGACTGAAATGAATCCGTCGTTATTTTAAAAATTGGGCAGATTCGACATATTAATTTTCTTAAAACCAAACAGAAATTTCCAGGACACAAACGGACGTTATTTCAGTCACGACAGGGGTTGTAATACTACTGAATAAGCGGTTCTCTCAGACAGGGTTATCTGAATGCACATATGTGGTTTTTACAAACATTGAAACCGAACCGCTCTGCAAATACTGATCGAGCTGCATTGAAATGTGATACACACTCATTCATTTAGTCGGTACAGTGTTACGTCAGCTGGAATCCAATTAAAAGCCAGGGTGAAGTAGGTGAACCGGACTCTCCTCCTCACATAAAAACACTTTGAAATAATCAGAACACAGCTGGGATGGGCGCAGACATAATCCCCAGATGAATACCTATAAGCAGTATATTAACCATTGATGGATATCTGTAACACTGTAATGTAGTTGGAAGCAGAACTTTCAATAAGTTTTTAGTAATATATTTGACAATAACTTATCAATGAAGCATCTGTAACCACTGAATAAACAAATAAATACAAAAAGGTCAAACGGATTGTTTTTATGTAAAGAAAAATGTAATATATTAAAAATATACTGCAGCTACCGTGCACATTTTCCTTTCCTGTCTTTTTGCTCTGTGCTCCAATAACAGTCAAGGAAAAAGTCGATTAAACACTTATAATCTCCTTGAGTTTGCTTATTTAAATGAACAGTGTTGGAAAATAGTGTTACTGATTCTGCTTATCAGTCCCTTTTAAATAAACTGTGGTAGGAAATAATTCATCCATAATTTTAGTGTTTGATGTCAGTAGAGAAAATACTGCATTCATGGAAGAATACAGAGGAGATGTTTTCAACTAAGACCTTATCTCTTAATTAGGAAATCTGGATTAATTATTAGAATTACTAGTCTTTAATCTCCGGATAACAAGATCATTCAATTGTTTTAAAATTCAATGAGAACCACAAAATCATAATGTATCTCTTATGTTAAGTCTAGAAAATGAGAAAAACTCTTATTTTGAAAAGTTGATCTTGAAACAATGGACCGAATACAATAGCAGCAATCACGCTTAGTTTCTGTGGAAAGATTTTCACCATTTCATCGTCTCAGAGTATCGGTCTGGTTGTTCAACTAGCAGGTGATATGTTAGATCAAACCTCCCAACACTTCCAGCACGATGAAGGACACAACGAAACAATAAGGCAAATAACAAACACATTGCTCACATCGTTAGACGCAACAAAGACGAGTTAACGCTGTTGTTTTCTGGTCAGTGACAGCAGTTGATTAAAGTCATACATGAAGCAATCTGACAGTTAACTATAGCCTGCAAACACCCAGATGGGCTTTGTGTATTCTGCCTCTATGACGAGCGTGCGACGCAGCTAAAGTCTCTGCTTTCTGTTAAAGTGATAAGAGCCTCCAGCTCTACGGTGGCTGAGAGAAGCCAAAACTGCACACTGAGAGAACGAGCTCATTGTTCACAGGTTTGACACATAGGCTGCATTCAGGAACATAGAAGGTACAGCGCTGCAGTGAGATGAGAGGAACAAGACTGGCAGGTATGTTACAGTTTTTTTTTTTTTTTTTGAAGAATAAAAGCAACATTTAAAGAAAATAATAAAGTTACAAACTGAATTTAGTATAAAACTTTGATTTTATGGTGTTTACCATGTTTCTAATGGCAGAGCGCGCTGCTAAATCTGTGAATATGTTTACATTTTTGTCTCTTTCAGCCACCATTGAATTTCCCTCATAAAACCTGATACGAGGCAACTGACCCAAGCAGTCAATAATAGTAAAAACCCACAGGGCTGTTATCAACTCTTTCACTCAAACTCAATATCTAATGCCGGAAAATATGCTGACCCTTTAAATTTGTCATCAAAAAATATATACGCGTGTATATACATTATTATTTCATTATCTGTAAACGTTAGGCTCTTAAAAAATCTTGATAAAAGTGGATCTTTTAAAAAAAACTAAATGCAAACCACCAAACCACCGTTTTGATTGACAGATGTAAAATAAATAGAGATAAGTTAAAACGTATGTACAAAATGGTCAAAGCACTCAGTAGTGAAAAAACACAACAAACCAAGCAGGAAAACGCTCATGTTTGTGTCATTTCTACCGTTCTTGTTGAAAAGCCGCAGCTCAAACTTAAACTCAACGGGGCTGCGGATCAACCCAGTCGTCATGGAAACGGAAAAAGGCAGCTGTCTACCGTCACGTACGGTTTTGGTTGTTTTTGCGTTTTAACCGAAAATGGTTTTAGTGTCGCCGCTCCTCCTCCAGCTGTTGGACGGATTTCGTAGTTCAGTTTGTTTGTAGAGTTAATCCCTCTTTTGTTTAAAAAAGAAAAAAGGAAAAAGGAAAAAAAAAAGAATAATACTCAGGACTCCATTTCCCAGGTATCCTCTCGTACACAAGTTCAACATCTAGGAAAAGTCAGTGTTGTAGTTGTGGGTCCCAGGCTGGATTATTAGTGGTTGTTGGTGGAGAGAGGACAAGAGATAAGGCCTGGGCTGGTTGTTCGTGTATAACATCAGGTCTACATCTGCTCCACCGGGGCTCCCTCTTCTTTGGGCGGAGGCTCTAAGTGAATGGGAGTGACAGCGGCTGGTTTCTTCACCCTGGTCATGAGACAAAGAGATGGACAAGATAAGAAAGGGAGAGTAGTGACATGTGGAATGGGATTGTTATCTTTTCTATACTCTTTAAAATTGTCTCTGGTTCAGAGACAGAAACAAAGATGAAGAATTGCTGCTGCTTTACTACAAATTAATTAAATTGAAGTAAGACAGAAGACAAAAAAAGACACTAGGAAGCTTGTTTAAGTAGATTAAGGGTCAGCAACCGTTACTATCAGAAGACAGTGCTGCTTTAACTGCCGTTGGGTGTCTGTCTGCGTAGCTGGATGTGTACAATTCAAGCTTTACTCACGAGTATGGGGAGCTTGGCACCGCCACCACCAGGACCTGATTCCTTTTTCTGAAGAGCCTCCACAGGCCTCTGTGGTTTCCCCGGACATCCAGGTCCCAAACATGGAGGCACTGAGCAGACGACAGAGAGATGAGAATGAATGAATGATCCTGTTCCTGATGGCGGCTAGGGTTCGTTTCATTAGCTTCTTGTGAAGGTGAGAAGTTTAAGATACAATATGAACAACAAAAAAGACAAAAATGGAAGTGACCTGACTTGGACTTCTTAAAAAGTCCACCAACCAGTGCTCCTGCTCTGACTTCCGTACCTTGGCGAGCTCTGTCCAGGTGGAAGTGTCCGTCTCTGTCTCCATCCTAATGAACATGACGTAGGTCTTCCCCTCAGAGTCCGGCAGGAACGAGTCCTCACACGGGTTCTTAGTGTGGTCCAGCACCTCCGCTTCCCTGGGATCACACACACACACACAC
>NW_023339674.1:1340686-1348178 GCF_004916995.1 Morone saxatilis
ACACACACACACACACACCATAAATAATCCATCTAAACCTTCTAATGTCTAAATCATCTGCAGGCTCAGTGTCTCGTCTGTGTCTCACTCACTTCAGCAGGTTCTGGATTTCCACTTCATAAGCATCCTTCTTTAAGCTGTGAAGAATGAGCACAAGAACAGAACAGAAGACTGTCACTGTGTTGCCAAATCCTTTTCCACAAACAGTTCAAGAGCTCATAGTATGGAAAACAGCACATTAGGCAACCTGCTTGTACACACCTGTCAACATTCTTTAGCTGCACATTGGGAACAGTGTTGAACTTGTGCTTCTTGAAATATACCTCCTATGAGACAGAAAAGACAGGATGAATCAGACAGCATGTTAAGGTCATTTCAATTGAAAAAGCTATATATTGAGTGAGTTTCACCTTGAAAATGAAGAAAAACATTACACAGTTAGATTTTGTCTGTGACAGTGCTGATAGATCTCCTTTGTTAGCTAAATCCAAATTAGCATTATAGTGGTTAGCTGTTGTCTAGGTGCTATACACCTTTATGGTTTTAATGCAAATCATGAGATCACGAGAATGGGACAGGCAACACAAAAACATAAAAAAAAAGCATTTTTCTTTGAGCTCTCACATGGAAATAACCGTTCATGTTGAGGCCGATGATGCCGAAGTGGTAAGATCGCGACACGTCGGGGATGATGCACTCTCGGCCTTTCCTCTGCTCCGGCATTCGCATCCACATGTCCCAGTCCCACAGCTACGAGACAAACACAGTTCATTACATCTTCAGTCTCACACATATTTAAAAGTACCATGCAGGTGTTTTTTCATTGTGTATACTTTCTGCATTGTTGTTGGCTATTTACCAAATTATACTATACTTTCTAGACCGATTTCCTTCCTTCCTTCCTTCCTGTGTGAACAATGTGTTTTTAACCAAAAAGATCAAAAAGTAAACTGATAAATAATCCATTAGAGTTACTTTCATTTGCCATTTTTTGTCGACAGTCAACAGTTTTCACAACATCTGTGTTTGTTGTTTTACTTCTAACAATACGGCGTGGTGTAAGTGTCACACGTGATATACTTAAAGCTGCATTCATTTGGCCACTTGAAAGCAGCACAACATGCTGTATAAACATCACGTCTTATAGCTCTAGTCAATACAGAAATACATAAATAACAATGGTAACTAAATCCTAGTAATTTAGTCAGCCTTCCTGACTGGAAGGTTGGAAATCTATCTGGTTTGATTTGAAGACTAGTCAGCAAGGATGTAATATATACTCGACTTTTAACCAGTGTAGGAAAACACTCAGAAGCACAGGTTCAGGTTCTTTAAATTCAGAAAAGAAAACTCCTGCACCTTCTCAGGTGTCGGCCACTTTGGCTCCAGTTCGTCCTTGTAGAGGGTCTTCTTCAGCACCCAGCCCAGGCCGGGCATACTCTCCACTCTGTACAGCAGGGCCGGGTCCTCTGCTGTGTGCTCGTAGCCCTGTACAACAACAACGACAGCTGTCAGTGACACACGCAGCGTTTCTGTGGGCATCGAGTCTTCCCGCAGGTCATCAGTGGGTAGGAAATGAATGAAACCCCACTGAGGCAGGAGGAATATTAAACTAGGAGAGAAACCAGAGAATGGGAGATGTGTTCTATGTTTAGCAGCAGATCCTGTGGTGCTCCCCCCACCCCACTGTGTACGATGTTATGTTACACCCTCGGGTCAAAAAACAGATAGATCACCTCATCACATGTTCTTTTGTTAAGGTCACTCCAAACAATCCTAAAACGTATTAAAAGGTTCCCAGACATTTAGACGTCAGTTACGCAACTGTTAACAGCTACAGACACACCCCTGTATCTCAACAGGATGACAATATCCTGTAAGTCGTCATGCTTGCTGCTGTCTGAACTACGTGTAAAAGAGAGGGTGAAAAGAGTGGACAGAGAAGTCACATTAAAGAGATAGACAGGGGGAGAGTGGAGGCTTTGGGAGGAGGTGGGTGAAGCAGTCAGCGCTCACCTGGTCGTTCCAGGCGGAGATACAGTAAAGGCTCTCGTCCTCATTCAACAGGTGGATGGTCTGACTCAGAAAACTGCAGAAAAAGCAACATCAGTGCAGACAAAAGCGGCAACATCCATATTAATAACGACAATATCGCGATAAAAATGGGCAGTAAAGTGAGAGTAAAATCAGAAGAAATCACAGCATACTTAATAATACTTTATAAAGACCTTTGTGAGACATTTAGTACTGAATGTTTGTGCTGGAACGAAAATGTTCTATGAGGATTGTGCACCAATTTATCACTAATATATCTATACAAAAGGTACCAAGAATGCTGCTGTCTTAAACAAATAACTTTACTAAAGACTATTTAAGTTTAATATCTTCCTGCAGGGACATTTAAGTTAAATAATTGAACGTATACATTGTCAATCAATTCTAGTTGACATTGCAGAGAGCCGTTTCTTCTCGCTTACTTTGTGCCGCTTGTTACAGAGTTGGAAATCTCAGTGCACTCTGCCGGATAAACGTTGCAGTGACACCAATATTGACACCGCATATTGAATAATTTCTCCTTCCACTGGGAAGTTTCCCAAAATCAATCAATAAATGTAAGATAAACTCATCTTTCTATTTGTAAAATTGAATTCAGGACTTCATAAGGAATACCAGGCACCTTGGAAGAGCTGTGATTATAGGAGTAAAAAAACAATAACAGCAGGAGGCTTTGGTTTTAAGAGCTCTCTAACTGAGAGCTAACTGACATTAAAACGGAGCAAGATAAAGTCTGCGAGTGCTTCTGGACTATTTGAAGTCTGCGCTTCAAAAAGAGCCGGTCCGCCCAGGAGGGGAGCTGGAGCTTTTATAGCAGCAAAACACACAGTTCAAAGGAGAGTCTGTCCAACAAAGGAAGGCTGGAGTTCCTCACAGAGCTGATAGCAGCTGTATCACTGAGGATCTACTGCCACCTAGTGGGGGTTCTGACAGCTGGGAGGGTTTATGGGCCTGATGCTGTGAAGTCTAGAACAATGGGCTCAATATAAACACAACACAAACTTCTCTTTAGGATCATGAAAAATAACCAATAGAAATGACAATAGAAATGCTTCATCTAATGTCTTTGATGACATTATTTAAATGGCTGCAGTGAACAGCTGCTTTATTCTGTACATTCAGTAAACTTTAAAGGGACGTTCAATTTACCATCAAGTCTGACAAAGACAAGCGGTAAATCATCACATTTAAGCAACTTTGATGGAACCTGCAAATGTTTGGCATTGCTGCTTCATAAATGCCAGATTATTAAAATACCTGTTGCAAATCACCTGACTCATCATTTCTGCTCCACTCACAATACAATACAATAATAACAACACAAATCAGTTTCTGGACTTTTCACCTGCGATTCCATTTTCCACAACAGCAGACGTGGAGGAGACATTTTTATTAATGAGGTAACCGATAGAAACGATAGAAACCAAACACTTTACCTGGTCCGTTCCTTTAAAATATCAACCATATCTGGGTCTTTTAACATAACACCAGATACTGTTTCTCTCCCTCTCTCTCTTTGTGTGTCTCTCTGCAAGTCTGTGTGGGAAATACTGCTTTGAATGTTGATTACCATAGCAACGGTCGAACCTTATCAGCCTATCTTTAGTAGTGGTTGTGTGTTCTGGATGACGTACCTGAAGAAGTCGATGGAGATATCCAGGTCTTCTTCTAGGACAATGGCAAAACTGGCCTCCTGATGAAAACCAGAAATACTCCATTCAGTACAAGTCCAGCTATAACTGACAGGTATAAATCAATTAATAAACGGATTAATAATATTGTAAATAAAGTAAGAAAGTAGTTGGTCTTAATTAAGAGGAAAAAGCCACCCTTCTTTTACAGCCTGTGTAAAACCACACATCTTACTGCCACTCTTTAATGACATTAATGGAACTTTTTGTAGTTTGTCTTGACAAAAAGGAAACCAAAGTACTCACTGGGTGAAGGTTGAAGGTTGCAGTCAGACTCGCCTTGTAGTGCTGCGACAGAGAGCAGAGACAGACCGTTGATTCTCACAACACAAACTAAGAAAGGTGGAACTGCTGGAGGCTTCAAGTTACTTTACTGACTGGGAAATAAGGCTGAACATCATAACATTTTCAGTTCAGTGGAAACTGTAAAAATGGCTTTAGCTTTTACAAATCAGTGAGAATGAATAATAACTCTGTGTGTTAACCCTTAAATAAGGAGCTTAGTGTCTTTTACCTGGGACACTCTGGCGTTCTTGATGCTGATGGGTGTGTGCTGAACTCCCTTCAGTCCAAACAGCTCTACGACATCCATAGGCTCCTGGGTCGAGAACACACACACAGGGGGAGTATAATGTAAAGCAAACATCAAAATAACACTCACAGCTTACAGGGTTTTGGTGAGTGAAACGTTAATTAATTAATGTTGGCAGCAGTTTTCACAAATATGTTATTATATAACTCTGTAAATGGAAGATTAATTTTGACCAAACCTGCAACACAAAATGAAAGTTTCTTGTGGCTAAGTATTAAAAATGACATATATTTATATCTAAAGTACAGAGTATTTACCCCCGTAGTGCTATAGTGTTAGTTTAAGAGGAGCATCCTAACCCAAACAGATAGGATGTGAGAAAAAAAGGACAAAAACCTGGTACCTCATAATATCCATCAATGAAGACTGTGATCATCTGTGGGTTGACGCCGTGAGCTGAAAGGAGTGACCTTAGCATCCTGAAAACAGACAAGTGGTCATAAATTTACTTTAGGCACAAGAAACAAATGAGCGCAATTTCCTGTTTGGTTCTGTATCGCTGGATGACTGATTTGTTCCAATTTAACAAAAAGGTGGACAGCTAGATTGTAATGTCCCTTCATATAATTACCAAACGTATTTCTAAGGGAGGGGCTGCCATCTTTCTTCATCCTGCGTTCGCAATAGCAGCTCATTACAGCAGTCACCCCGTTTATAAACTGAGGTTATTTTCCATACAATCAATTTAAAATGACACGTAAAGCAGCGAGTCATTTACTCCTCGGTCTGTACGCCTCATTTATCTTCATTTGTTTGAATGTAAAACTCAGATGTTGAAATGCAGTTTATCTATGAAATAGCAACCAATATTTTTTAAAGATGACAATAAAATAAAAAATAAAACCTCCATTATACTTTACACCTTAGTTTTTCAGATCTTACCTGTAGAGATAGTTGGGTCTGTTCCCTGCTATGACGGCCACGGGGACACTGAAGACGTTATTGACGGGCAGCTGGACAAACAAAATATCACTGCCAGTTTCACAATGTGATGTCCTCAAGTTTAATTTTGACGTTAAAATGTAAAGTGAAATTTATTTTCTACACACAATGCATCTGTTTCCCCTCATCATCTCATCTTACTCAGGGAAAAAAAGTTGTTAACAAAATGAACACTAATTTAAAACAACAGTCCGATGCCCATCTGAATAGTGCAACAGGTTTTGCTTGCCGTCATCATCCCTTCAGAACACTGAATGAAAGGCAAATATCTATTAGCTATTCCTTTAAACTTCCAACTACATTTACTGTGCGTCTATAAAATATCATGCCAACAAGTAATCAAGATGCTTGAGTCATGCTTCGCTCCCTATTTACTTTTCAGGCTCTTCTGTCCTTCTCTATTATGTGCAGATCAATAAAACAGTCTGATCTAAAAGAATCCTGCTGTGTCTTACGGGGTCAGGGTTGAACTCGATGGGCGCCGGGTCTTTGCAGCTGCAGATGCTGCCGTATCCTTCCACTTTGCCGCAGAAGATCTTCCTCCTCCTGTTCAGCTCGGTGTCTGCCCAGTGGCACTCTGCCTCTGCAGGACGGACGACGGCGTTCAGTTTGTTAGCCGTTTATAAAGAAATCTCCATAAAGTGCTAGCAGGTGGGAAGGTGTATGCTTTCTTATAAGTGATTTGGCCGATTACACATATTGTACACTTGTCCAATAGAATAGAATTGTACTTTACCTTCAGAGGCGGTGAGCTGCACCTCAGTCTTCAGCAGGACCGGGTCTCCCCAGGTGGACAGAGCTGGAGACTTTGAGTGTTTCTCTCCATACACCTGACCTGAACCCCGAACACACAAAAACACACAGCCAGCAGGTGAAATCAGGTGATGTCACAAATCAAGCTTGATTAAAAGATTAAAATTAGAATACTTTTGAACTTATTCCTAGCCTACCCTTCTTCACTGAGCTCCTATTCTTTTTTTACTGTCAACTACACATGAAGTATGTAAACAGAGAACCTGAGAGAGAGCTGCACGTGGAGGAGGCTTGTTGTTAATGTCAGAATTCCCAACAAAGGCTGCAGCCAATAATACACAGCCTTTGAGTTGGACAGGCGGTAAAAACCTGGATAAATGTTTAAAAATGGAAAAAAGATAGATACAGAAGATATCTATCCTTAACAATTATTGATATATCTATATTTATTTTTCACTTGCCCGATCATAAAACTGCATGAGTCATTCTATTTGCCTGCATTAATGCTGGGCCTGGAATAACTGATAAATCATTAAATGCAATTATGTAATAAAAAGCTAAATAAAAAGCACAACTGCAGGAAGACAAAGCTAAAAAATGCTGCTCAAAATCCCTCCTCTTGCTCCACTGTTTTGTATGTAACATAATAAGTTTATAAGTTTTCTTGAAGACTTCATTTAGATCAAATTGAAAACGAGGTCAACTTAAATCAAACTTTGATTTACTCTTGTATCAACAAAAAGATCTGAAAGCTACAGCCTGATTTTCAATAAGCTGTGGGTCAAGAAAGCTGTTCAGGGACAGTTTCTGGACAGACCTATCACTGTTGAGTTATTTAAATGTTACTGTTCAATGCACTGGGGACCACAAACAAACTTGTGTTCACCTCCATTGTACTGCAGCAGAAGCAGGAGTTGTAGAGCCCAAAACATCAGGGAGTAAAATGACAAGACACCACTGAGGTGAGTGACTGTTATGGCTGAACACAAAACCATCCCACAGAATTACGTCTACTCAAAAGTGGAACTTTGCTGCTCTACCTCCTTTCTTCACCACCAGGGTCCACATGTCCCTCCAGCTGAGGTTGAGGGACACCTGGCTGCCCAGACTCTTCAGCAGGTTCTTAGCAGCATCCTTCAGGTGGAACGTGCCTTCGTCCTGCGGGACCAAAAAAACACGTTTCTCCACTTATTCATTCAGATCTTTCATTTAATTTGTCACCTGTCTGTATGACGCATGAATGCATCGTGAATAACTCATATCGGACGAGTGGCTGACCTTTATGGTGAAGATGAGGACTCGACCCCGGGTCACCATGTTGAGGAAGAGGATCATGGCTTCATCCTCATGGGGAGAGTAGGTGTCAAATATCCTCTTGGCCATCACATGACCCTGAGACACACACACACACACACACACACACACACACACACACCAGACAGTGACTGATGTATCTGAC
>NW_023339674.1:1348278-1349288 GCF_004916995.1 Morone saxatilis
TCCATGGTGTTTTGCTATTTGTACGAATTGTTTTGAGAAATGCACTTACTGTTTTGCAAATGTCGAGGATGATTCGAGAAATGTACCAAAGCGACTGAGAAAAACTGTAATACAGGAAAATAATTTTGGTGTCAGCTGTGAACTGGTGTATATTTGCATCCTTATACTATCCATAGTTGGGTATTTGTTCTTGGTTTATTTAGTTTATTGACAGCTGGCGTCAAATTTATTTCTGTTGTTAACATACCTGGGCATTAAGTTGATTCTGGTTTTTGAAAATCTTAGTTTAGTCTTCCCAAAACAGTCCTTTGATGCCACCTAATGAAGTCAGCCATAACAAGCCAAAACAAGCTCTATATTTCACTCTGTGGGTATGAAGCAGACAAGCTTTTTAATGTTACATGTGCCCCCAAACAGCTGTAACAGCAAAATATGTCTGTAACAAATACATTGCCACCATTTCACTATCGGCCTTAAGATAAGATGACGTAAGATGATGATCCAGGATGTTTCCCAATCAGAATCCACTGGTTTCATCTGTAAGTCTCTGAAGACCCGCACAGCTGCACACAACCATAGGGCTTGCAAGCCTTTTGAGGCTCTACATGGCCTCTCGGCTGCTCTCCAACCTATTAGTTCCGTACATGCAGGCTTGTACTTTAAGATCCTTGGGCAAAGGTCTTTGTCTGTCCCAGAGGCCTGGCTGAAAATGAAAGGGGACATACGGTTTGCTGCCCCCGTGGCTCTGAAACAATCTGAAAGTGCTCTATGAATAAAGATTCTATTATTATTATAAAGTTACATTGTTTCACTGTTTTCTAAAACATTTTTGTCCGTTTTAGCTCCTCGCCATCTGTGACAGCGGCAACTCTTGACTGACAGATTTTCTCACTGGTGCATTTGTCCAGCAAAGATGTTGAGATACATGGGAGACTGGTGGTTAATTGTTTCTACATTTCCTCCTTAGCTGTGTGACTCAGCCTTCAGACTGTAGTCAAATTGGACTGTCC
>NW_023339674.1:1349438-1351591 GCF_004916995.1 Morone saxatilis
CTCGCTCTCATCTGGATGCTCTCCAGCACAGGTAACTCTACTCACTCCTTAATGCAGGTATAATCAATTTAAGGCTCATTAGAGTTTAATTGAAAATGGAGTCAAAGTAATTTGAGGAACAAAAAAGAAAGATGAAGTAGTTTATAGTGGCAGAGAGAGTTTGATAAATCACCAAATGACTTAAAGATGCAGAACTCTGCTCACTTTTCAGAAGTTGTTTTAACTTTATGTAAAATATGAGCCTCAATTTTCACCTGAAGACTTAAATACTTCTGTTCGTGTTTCATTTGATGATTTAATGACAGCAGAGTGATTTCAATTACATTTGTCCAGATCAATTATTTATTTATATTTATTATTATATATATGTATTAATTTATTTGTATTTTTTCCTTATTGCAGCTGAAGCTCTTCAGTGTAAGCACAGTGACACATCAGACCTAAGGTCTTGTACATCTGCTGATGAGATGTGTGCAACAGTTGCATATCAGAGTAAGCCCTTTTCACATGAAAGTAAAAAATATAAAAATACATTTTAAACTCCTTTACTTTTAGATGAAATGTCTGCTTTATTGGTCTGTGTGTTTTTAACATTTAAAAAAATTCTGCTTAGGTCAGATTGGAAGTGAAGCAAATGCAAAGGCGATCATCAGATCCTGTGTGCCGTCCTCTCTCTGCGCTGGAAACAATCAGATATTTTCATTCAGTATTTCTGACACAAAGTTTGCTGCATCAATTCATTGCTGCGACACAAATGGCTGCAACAACCAACCTCTACCTTGTAAGTATTTTTAAATTGTATTTGAATTATGTATGGATATATTAAACACATAAAATCAGAATCAGAATCAGAAATACTTTAATAATCCCCGTGGGGAAATTACTTACATATTCAGGAGCCCGTTGATGATATTGAACATGTGATGCAATGTCTGTTGTTCACTTCTGAATTATTCTAAGAGGAGTTTGAGGAGATGCATTAAACTTAACGCTTAGTATCACCTGTGATTGGTTCCAAGGGTGGGGTGCATCCCTAACCCCTGAAGTTAAGGTGAGCGTCTCCTTCAGCACCTCATTTATAAAACTCAGCGTAGAGTCCATCCTAAAACATTACACAACCTCTGAATCTACTTACGCAAATGAAGATTCAGATCAAGCCGATAGCTTAGATAGAACAGAACTGCACCAGCTACCAGGTATCTGCTGATTTTATTTTACTGCTCATTATTGAGTTAAAGGACCATTTTGTTTCTGGTCTCAACATACGCGAGCAACACTTCAGGCCTGTAATGATGGTGGTGTGTATGGGCCCACTGATATGGAATTTAAAGTGTACTTGAGGTAAAACTTTATTTTGTTTTATCCTTTTGCAAACAAACTACTGAAGTGATTTCTATAATGTGAAATTGGATTTAAAAGTAAAGTACACTAATTGTTAATTTTTTTATATATTTTATTTTATATTTTCTAAATAATAAGAAATTACACCTTTAAGTATAAACCTGTGTGGCGTTTGATTATTGGAAGTGTTTCACCATTTTCAAGGTTTAATATTCGAGATTTATATTTTGAGTTAAATGGGCAATATATTTGTGTTTGTGAACTCAGAAGAAGGAAAGCTAAGATAATTAACGTAGAGTCTGAGGGTTAATATTTAGGGAACTTAGCTCTACTGTTTCCAGTGTGTGTAAAACTTTGTTGGAGCTCTACACATGGGTGAAAGCATGTGTAGAAATGCACATACTTTACCACAACTTCTTGTGCATAACAACCTTTATTAATGGGGTCCCTCAACGGGCAAAGAACCAATCGCTTACTCACTCATCCCGGTATCTAGGTGGGGATGATATCTGTTTTGACTGCCTCTGCCCCCCCCGTACAGGCAGTCCGGTGCAGGTTAGAGGGGGGCAGGGCTGTAGATGGTTTCGGTGGAGAACCCATCCCATCTTCTTCTGGTCAAACCTTCTCCGCTCCGAGATCAGCTTGGTGGCGTCCAACCAAAACCTGATCCTCCTTATTTTGTCACCAACCACATCTCCCGCCATCTTTCCAACAGACAGTTCTTGGTTTTTCAGTAACCTCTGTGTTTCATACATGTCTCCTGTTCTGTTTCAGACCCTGATTTACAGGTGAAAAATGGCCTGCAGTGTGTC
>NW_023339674.1:1351707-1352057 GCF_004916995.1 Morone saxatilis
CTGTCACTGCTGCCTTCAGGTGTTTCTTGTGGCACTTTTATTTATTTTTTTATGGTAAAAAATTGTTCATATAAAACTGTGATTTTGTCATCCACAGTGACAGTTGGGTATACGACCCTTTTGTTCCTTGGCTGTGCGTCTGCAAACCTGTGTGAGGTTTTTTCTCAGCAGGATGTCCAAACTGCTTCTTCTCTCCTTGGTGTTCCAATGTCCAACAGTGCATCAAAATGTTGTGGAAGCAGCCTCTGTAATTCAGCCTGGACTGTCAAACTGAGTGTGGCTCCTTTGCTGCTTGGTCTCGTTGCCCTCATTGTCTATTAGATCCAAGACCAGAGTGTGATAGAGCTGAG
>NW_023339674.1:1352157-1353424 GCF_004916995.1 Morone saxatilis
ATGTAGTCCGTGTAATAAAGGAGAGAAACTGATCAGCTGACAGTTTATTATGAGTTAGCATGAAGTTATTCACTATTCAAGCAGTCTTTTCACTTATTTGAATTCTTAGACTGACTTAAGTTATTTTACTTAATTCTATTATTTGTTACTCACTTAACTATAAAGTAAAGATATTTTTCATATTTTTCAGCCTAATCAATGCGATTTGATTAATTTAGTTTAATTATTTATCTTTTTGCAGCACTGTATATAATAACACAGTAGTAAGTAAGTATAGTAAGTATTTAAAATGTGTAAGTGTCAGTCTCAGGCCGTTTTATTTATCTGAAACAGAACAGGAGACATGTATGAAACACAGAGGTTACTGAGAAACCAAGAACTGTCTGTTGGAAAGATGGCGGGAGATGTGGGGTTGGTGACAAAATAAGGAGGAGCTGAGTAACAGAGTGGATCAGGTTTTGGTTGGACGCCAAATGGTCAATGATGAATATACAGAACTGTTTAAGGAACCTTTGTTGGACTATCATACGTACATTTCGCGTACTGATATGTAGTGAAGTGCGTTTTATATTTAATCTGTGTGCATTTAATATTTCATATGTGTTTTTTTCATGAGGACTGAGCGGGGAAATATCCGTACCCACATTTTACCGCCATTTAGGCAACTTTTTGGTGCACAGCAGTCTTTATAAATGAGGCCCCTGGGCTTCAGAGTAGGAGAGGTCTCTTTGGAGAGGTAGGGATGAGCCCCACCCTCCCCCAGTGAAATATTTCTCCCACACCTTTAAAGATTAATTCACACCAGATAAGTTCAGATGTGTACAACAGAAGCTGCATCACATGTACAATATGATCAACGGGCTCCTGAATATTTGGTGTGTTTAATATATCCATAAAAAAATTTGAATACAATTTGAAAATACTTACAAGGTAGAGGTTGATTGTTGCAGCCATCTGTGTTGAAGCAATGAACCGATGCAGCGAACCTTTCCAAATAATCACTGAACGAAAATATCTGATTGTTTCCAGCGCAGAGAAAGGACGGCACACAGGATCTGATGATGGCCTTATGAGTTGTTGCAGTTTCAATCTCATCTAAGCAGAATTTATTTAATGTTAAAAACACACAGACCAATAAAGCAGACATTTCATCTAAAAATAATTTATTTTTATATTTTTATATATATATGAAAAGGGCTTACGCTCATATGCAACTTTTGCACACATCTCATCAGCAGATCTACACGACTTTAGGACTGATGTGTCA
>NW_023339674.1:1353443-1354568 GCF_004916995.1 Morone saxatilis
AAAAAATGTAAATATATTAATGTAAAATTATTGATCTGGAACCAATAGATAATTAATACCCAATGTCACAGTTCCCTTCAGCTCGATGGAGTGTTTCAACATCATTCAACTGTTTGCTTTCCATGTCAGTTTTATTGTTGTGGTTTAGTCTTACTGCTCTCACAGAGTTATTTTCAGCAGCGGCAGTCATCGATTTCAGAAAAACGCTCTAAAAACCACGTACACTACAATAAGTGTCAGACAAACAGAGTTAGAGACTAGCCAGTGAACAAAAAGGAGCATTACTGTAAGCAGTTACAGAAACAGATATTTACCTCAGGAGTTGGTAAAGAGCAAACAGAGCTAAAGGAGCTAAAAGAGAGCGAATGTTGAACTCACATCCAGCAGAAACAAGGCTCTAGATTAATGATAATGTTAAAGTTATTAACAGTGTAACTGTCCGCAAACTGTCTGGCTGAAAAATAAGTCTTTGCAGGTTTAAAAAGTTCTGAATTGTTGTACTCTATTGTGTATTATACTGACAGATATTCATAAGTTTCTGGCCCACCCCATTGCTATTGGGGAGGTTAAACAATGGAAACACCTGTCAGTACAATATAGGTCAACAGCACCACAAACTGCAGCCACCAAAAAGATCATACAGTTAGATCAACACTCAACATTATAAGCTTCATGAGGAGGATTTATTGCAGAACTGTTGTATTAGACTGCATTCCTTTTAGCCTGGTGAACCTAATACTGTAAACTGAACTCAGTGTATACTTCCTGATTGTGATGCTGCAGTTGTGGTTAAAACTGTTTCAGCACTGTGAGAGATGACAGTGTTGACAGGGGGAACTTATTAACAGAGGCAGCAAGGAGCTTTTAAACCTGAATTCATTGATTTTTGGATTGATTTACATGCAGGGCTCACCTCAGGAAACTATTTTGACAATTTGAAACAGATTTCTTTACACTTTTTACTCGTACCCAGTATAATAGCACAATGTTCACTGGATTAACAGGTAATGTTGCTGCCACACTGAACAGCTCCATCTGCTGCAAGTAAAATATTTTTCAGTTGAATGATGGCAGAGAGCTGAACAATGAGCATCAATGATTTTAACATAAAACCACAGATATAAA
>NW_023339674.1:1354667-1354953 GCF_004916995.1 Morone saxatilis
ATTCTTTCCCTGAATATTTATTTGCATTAAACATACTGTTTACATTTCGTTACTTTAAATGAAGGAAAATTAAGTGGAATGAACAGGTCATCAACAAGCCTCATACACCACCACAGTGTTTAATAACAGCACACACAAACCATTTTATTCTCATTTATCACAAACACTTTATTAGAATGAACATTAAAGAATAGCATTTACTAAAGCTTTTACTGAACTAACAGTTTGGCGACAAAGCACTTAAATAGACAACAATGGATTCATGTAGTCCGTGTAATAAAGGAGA
>NW_023339674.1:1355053-1360319 GCF_004916995.1 Morone saxatilis
TTTTCTTTATTATTTGCATACATTTCCCTGTGCTGCTGTGTCAATCTGAAGTTCCCCTACTGGGAATAATGGTTCATTGTATCTTCTCTTATCTATATTCTGAGGAATTTAAATTGATTATATTGTCCAGTTTTATAAAACTTCTGCAGATTGTTCCATTTGTATGAAGCGTGATATTTAAGTTTTCTAATGTCAGTGTTAAATGATTTTCAAGGACCAAATAGTCTTGGGCCGTGTGAAATTGATATAGTTAAAAAGAGATGTAAGATTCAAAGAAGTGCTTAAATATATAGAATGCAGCGCCGCGACAGACACGTGGCCGTAGGTTTCTATTACAGGGAACAGAAAGTCCACTGGGTCCACATACAGTGCTCAACATGACATAATTTACAACGCCATAGAAGTTGAACATTACTGAATTTATTGTGCCGCACCCAAAGCAGCTACATATAGAACAGAAACCACAGACTCATACACAGATAACTACAGGTAACAGCTGGAGGATGAGGTGTGTATCTGCTTCTGCATATCATATTTTTATCTGTAATCAATAACCGGTATATGTAAAAGATCATTAAGTTGATTTTATCCTCAATTCTTTCTACTTTCCTTCTTTGCTTTAATGTCTCATTTCCTTCTATGATTTTATAACAGTATCGTCTTCCTTCCTTCTTCTCTCCCCTGTCCCTCTCAGCCTTCTTTCTTCTTTCCCTCTTTAGAATTATCCATTCTCTTGACAATTAAGTCTTTTATTTCTTATTTTTTCACCTCATTACGATTTACTGTTCCATCAGTTTTTTCCTGTCTCCGCTTCGGATTTCTTGCTCCATTCTTTGCACTTCAGTTCCTCCTCTCCTGCCCCCTTATTTCCTCCTCTGCCTCTGTATTTCCCACCTTATTTTCCTCCATATCCTATCTCGTTTGTTATTTTCTTCTTCCTCCTCTTCACACATGCTCTTTCTTGACAAATTTAAATTTGAATTCAAATATTTGAAATAATATGAAACCCCTTCTAAAAGTCACAGACTGTCAATGAATGTTAGAGTATTGGGTTACCTGAGATTAGACTTTATCTTTGTCGCTCCTATGAACTGCCACTTGTTCATAAATAGGCCCTTTCCACCAACAGGGAACCGGCTCCGTTGAAGCATTTTGAGCTAAATTAAATAGCCTCAGAACCTAAAATGTTGATTCCCTAAAATGTTGTGCAACACCCTCTGATAATGACATATTCTTGATTACGTTCCTTCCTTCCTTCCTTCTTTCCTCATTGAGATTAACAGTGATTATCTTAAACATAACATGCCACAGAAAGAAGTGTACTGTGTTTTTGATGAATTATTTCTAATTTTTATTCTTCGTCAGTGCGGATCAGAGTCAGTCGACACTGGAGGCCAAACTGGAGGCCCTGCAGTGCCACTTCACCTGGGATCTGGACCCCAGCAGGTCCAAACTTTTCCATCTCAGGGACAAGCTGGAGGACATCGGCACTGAGGAGGGATACAGCTGGCTGGGTCACATTTACAACCTGCAGGGGTACATCCACTACCAGCTGAGGCTCACTGAGGATGCGCAGCGCTTCTTCGGCAGGGCTGCAGAGGCCTTCCGCCAGGTGAAAAACACCGTCTCAGAAGAGGGTCCCTGGTTAGTGGTGAACTACGGGAACCTGGCTTGGCTGCACCACCACCTGGGAGAACAAGAAGAGAGTCAGGCTTACCTGTCAAAGGTCGACGCCCTGATGAATAAATATCCATCTCCATCCCAGGACGAGCTCCATCCAGAGATCTACGCTGAAAAAGCCTGGACCCTGATGAAGTTCAGCACAGACCAAAAGCTGCTGGCTGCAGATTACTTCGAGAGAGCCATCAGGATGCAGCCGGACATGGTGGAGTGGCACACCAGCCATGTCTTAGCGTTAGTCAATGCTTATGACCACCACAACAAAGAGCTGGAGGATGACATCTTGGGGAAAATGAAAATCGCCAGGGAACATGATCCAGAAAACTTGTACCTTGCTGCTCTTCACATTGAGGCCTGCGCTAAGAAAGGGAAAAAAGTACAAGCTGAAGCACGTGAGTTGGCCAGAAGAGTTTTAAGAAAGCCCGTCAGCAGCTATAGTGGCATCAAACCATTACTGAGGCTGTACAGAATCCATGTATCTATGGATGAGGCTATTGATTTGGCAGAGGAGATTCTGGAAAGACATCCAGATGAGCGTTATCTGAAAAGGTGCACTGCAATCTGCTACAAGATGAGGATCCTTCTGCACAAGGACAATCCCCTGGAGCACAGCATGATCAACAGAGCAATCAGTCTGTGTCAGGAAGTGATCTCTCTTTACCCTCAGTCTTCAATTAAAAGAAAAATATCTCTTGCAAACATATATGGACACTCAAATCACCAAGATGAAGCTGACCAGATATACGAAGAACTGCTGGGAAGTGATCTGGATGCTGAAGGGTCACAGATGCTTTTCAACTACTATGCAAAGTATGTACATTTCATTCGAAAGGAGAGCTACAGGTCCATAGAATATCACATGAGGGCAGCAAAGATACCGTTACAATCTTACTTTCGTGAGAACAGCATCGGAATGCTGGAGAGGATTAAAGAAAGGAACAGAAACCGAATGTGTGGAGAAATAGAGGAGTTCCTGGCTAATCTGCAAAACTAAGAGCCTGTAATACAGAGAGAGCGTCTTCCTGTACTGTGTTTGAAACAACATGAGGTCTAAATCAAGAATAATTATTGTAATTAAATAATAATTAAATTTAACTCTCTCTCCCAAAAAATCAGAGACTGTACTGATCTATCCAACTTCAAATCACTGATCAAAACTCACCTTTTCATAAACTCCTTTTAAAGATTTTAATAACAAAGTGTTGTAGATATAGCTATAATTTCTTAGTGTGTTGTTTTTATTATCTTTTTCTTTTCCTTTTAACTCTTGTTTGAGTTTTTTGGAAAAGCGCTCTATAAATTGTATTATTATTAATATTATTAAATGTATAAGTTGCTCCCCTGAAAATGTGCCTGTACATCATCTTACATTTTAGACAGTTCTGGAAAATCACACCTGGTTACTCAACTGGATTTTGTCTTTTGCTGTGTGTGACGGTGGTTCCCAACTTTTTTCCTGAAGGGACTGATGACCCCTGCCAATGTCACATAATTTATTGGTTTCATATGTTAAAAATTGTTCAATGAACTCAAACAGCAAATTCAGTAACTGCAAGACGTTTGTGTTTATACAATAATGCATACTTAATATATTTTCTGACAGATTGTGTGTTTTCTTGTCCTTGACACTTATTCTTAGTCTTATTATTCTATTAGACGATTTACTTGACTTTAAATGTACTTTTTCTTTGCAGAAGTTCAATCCGAATGCGAGATAAAGTTCTGGATATTTTTTAAGATTTCTTACACCCACCTTTAAAACCAGAGCATCAACAGCTCATCTAGACCACCAACAGTGTTTACAGTAACAGCACACAAAGCCCATTTTACTTCTCCCATTTAGATTCACAACACCTTTATTTTAGAATGAACATTAAAGAATACGGCCATCCTCTACTTTGCGCCAACAACAGCAGAAATCAGAAACAGCAACTGGATTACACTGTAGTGCTTGCTATAAATAAAACTCGATCAGGCTGAACACGTTTATTACTGAAGTTAGCATGAAGTTATTCACTATTCGCAAGCAGTCTTTCCACTTATTTGATTCTTAGTTAGTATTAAGTTTATTTTACTTTTACAAATTCTTATTATTTGTTACTCACTCAATTATAGTAAAAATATTTTTCATACTTTTCTGCTAATCCACTGCGAGTTCGATTAATTTAGTTGAACTTATTTATCTTTTTGCAGCACTGTATATATAAGACAGTAGTAAGTAAGTATAGTAAGTATTTAAAATGTGTGGTGTCAGTCCAGGCGTTTTACTTTATTTTTACACTCGTTTTTTAAATGGAAGCCATTTGGCAGTTTTTTCCTGAAGCGAACTGCCACGTCACACACTGCTGCAACCGCTCTTAGCATCCCTTGCTTCTTTTAAACACCCCTGAACTTTAGCCTCGTACAGCATCCAGTGCTGATGCGTGAGAGGTGGTTTACCAAAACTATCATCAAAACAGAACCATAAGAAATAATTTAGGAATCCAAACTGAACCTGCGCTCGACCGCACCACCACACGTCTCAACACACGCAATATGGGTCAGTTAATGTGCCTGCTCTGAGGACATTCCATGCGCTGTTCCTCTTGTTCAGCTCACTCTCGAGCCTCTATACACTCGCCTGCGTCACTTCGGATCTAATAGAATGAGCGGCAACGAGACCGCCACCGAAGGCGCAAGGAGCCACACTCAGCTTTGCGACCAGTCCAGCGCCTGATTCCCACCAGAAGGCCCCCTTGCCACAACATTTTGAATGAACTGGCGGACACTGAAACAACAAGGACGAAACAGAAGCAGTTTTTGGACATCTGCTACCCCGGAGACACAAACCTCACACAGGCTTTGCAGACACACCAGCACGACACGTTAGAATTCCCTCATCCCCAACTTTGTCACTGCTGGCGTGGACAAAGTCCACCCAGTTCATGACGAACGAGTTTTTCTTACCATCTAAGAAAACCGACAATATAACTCTGCACAAAGGACACTGGAGCCAGCCCCACCTGACAGATTCTGAGTCAGTCTAATGAGTCAGATACGGCACGCAGTATGCCCGCACCTACAACTGCAGCCCTGCAATGCAGCGGTCCTGGCTCCCCACCACCACTGCGTGGCGTCCTGTTCACCCGTCTCTCCATCCCTCAGTAGACCTTGCGTCTCAGCACACTCTGCACACTGCAGGCCCATTTCTTCACCTGCTGAAATCCGGTCTGCAAACAGAACACAGCCCGGAGACACCTGGTACTGCGAACGAACAGAGGCTTAGGTGAAAAACAACCGAACCCTGCTCCTGTTGGAACCGATGCGCGCGGGAGCTCGCTGGCGCTTGGTGACATACCGCGCCGAGACTGAGGTTAACCCAGAGTGCCACAGGTTTTTGGTTCAAGCGCCAAAACTGGTCGCCCGCGCAGCACTGATCGGAACGTCCATACCAGAACTTGTTCTAGGAAGACTTCTTTTGGACTATCACATCCGTACCATCTTTGCCCACAATAGCTCGAAAGATTGACAGTGCGTCTTTCCTCATACGCTCTCTAACCCTTGGGTGCTCGGCATCTCTAAATCACTCTCTACATATGCTGTATTC
>NW_023339674.1:1360344-1361443 GCF_004916995.1 Morone saxatilis
ACAGTGTTTAATAACAGCACACACAAGCCATTTTATTCTCATTTATCACAAACACTTTATTAGAATGAACATTAAAGAATAGCATTTACTTTGGCAACAAAGCACTGAAATAGAAAACAATGGATTCATGTAGTCTGTATAATAAACTGATCAGCTGACAGTTTATTATGAGTTAGCATGAAGTTATTCACTATTCAAGCAGTCTTTTCACTTATTTGAATTCTTAGTTAGTATTCTAAGTTATTTTACTTTTACAAATTTTATTATTTGTTACTCACTCAATTATAAAGTAAAAATATTTTTCATATTTTTCTGCCTAATCACTGCGAGTTGATTAATTTAGTTGAATTATTTATCTTTTTGCAGCACTGTATATAATAAGACAGTAGTAAGTAAGTATAGTAAGTATTTAAAATGTGTAAGTGTCAGTCTCAGGCCGTTTTATTTATTTTTACATTGTTTTTAAATGGAAGATTTGCATTTTTCTGAACAGAACTGAACGTAACACTGCTAAGTTTTTAGCATCTTTTCTTTTAAACACCTGAAATGTAGCCTCCTAGCATCAGTGCTGATAGCGTGAGAGGTGGTTTACCAAAACTATCATCAAAACAGAACATAAGAAATAATTTAGGAATCAAACTGAATGCTGACCACCACACATCTCAAACCACACATAATGGGTAAGTTAACTGGCCCTGCTCTGAAGGACATTCATTTGTTAATTTTTCAGCTCACCTCTCAGCTCTATCACACTCTGGTCTTGGATCTAATAGACAATGAGGGCAACGAGACCAAGCAGCAAAGGAGCCACACTCAGTTTGACAGTCCAGGCTGAATTACAGAGGCTGCTTCCACAACATTTTGATGAACTGGCGGACACTGAAACACCAAGGAGAAAAGAAGCAGTTTGGACATCCTGCTGAGACAAAACCTCACACAGGTTTGCAGACACACAGCCACGGAACGTATAGATCTCATCCCCAACTTTCACTGTGGATGACAAAGTCACAGTTGTATAAGAACAGAGTTTTTCTTACCATTAAAAAAAATAAAATTGCCACAAGGAACACCTGAAGGCAGCAGTGACAGATTCTGTGAG
>NW_023339674.1:1361543-1363769 GCF_004916995.1 Morone saxatilis
AAATATCTGTTTCTGTAACTGCTTACAGTAATGCTCCTTTTTGTTCACTGGCTAGTCTCTAACTCTGTTTGTCTGACTCTTCCTGTAGTGTACGTGGATTTTAGAAATCGATGACTGCTGCTGCTGAAAATAACTCTGTGAGAGCGGAAAGACTAAACCACAACAATAAAACTGACATGGAAAGCAAACAGTTGAATGATGTTGAAACACTCTATCGTGCTGAAGGGAACTGTGACATTGGTTAATAATTATCTATTAGTTTATCACTATGAGCGACTCCTTTTACATACAACTATTTATGTGATCCATTTTTATGAGATATTGATTACAGCTGTTTAACGTACTCCTTGAGAACCATGAATTATTATCAAGTTCAGACAAAGGTTTAAAAATGAATGCATTGAAATTTTTAAAATTAAGTAACTTTATTAACTGTAATAACTATATATTGACATTTTAACAGTCAAAAACTGCATTTAACTGACAGTGACCTGGCAAAGTAAGCAAACAACCACAAATCTTTCATCCGGTTTCAGTTCAACCCAAAGCATTTCCCCTACTTTTTGGTGGGTATCGTCCTCCTCTTTAACCCAGTTTCACTATATAAGGTCCACAGTACAACCACTGATCTGCACATTTCCTCATCATCATGAAGCTGATTCTGTCCCTCGCTCTCATCTGGATGCTCTCCAGCACAGGTAACTCTACTGCTTAATGCTTAAATCACCAAATGACTCAAAGATGCACAACTCAATTTTCACCCGGACTTAAACACAGCAGAGTGTCCTGATCAATCATTTTATATTCACTTGTTTTAATTTTTTCCTCATTGCAGCTGAAGCTCTTCAGTGTCTGCACAATGAAGGAAAAGACACATCAGTCCTAAAGTCATGTACATCTGCTGATGAGATGTGTGCAACAATTATCACCACACATGAGGGTAAGCCCTTTCCACATGAAAGTAAAAAATATATAATACATTTTAAAATCCTTTACTTTTAGATGAAATGTCAGCTTTATTGGTCTGTGTGTTTTTAACATTAAATAAATTCTGCTTAGGTCAGTTTGGAAGCACAATGGTTGTGAAGGGCATCTTCAGATCCTGTGTGCCGTCCTCTTTCTGCGCTAAAAACAATCAGATATTTTCATTCAGTGATTCTAACCAAAGGTTCGCTGCATCGTTTCATTGCTGCAACACAGATGGCTGCAACAATCAACATCTACGTTGTAAGTATTTTTACAATTTGTATTAAACACACCAAATATTCAGCAGCCTGTTGATGATATTGTACATGTGATGCAGCTTCTGTTGTACACATCTGAACTCATCTGGTGTGAATTAATCTTCAAAGGTGTGGGAGAAATATTTCACTGGGGGAGGGTGGGGCTCATCCCTACCTCTCCAAAGAGACCTCTCCTACTCTGAAGCCCAGGGGCCTCATTTATAAAGACTGCTGTGCACCAAAAAAGTTGCCTAAATGGCGGTAAAAATCCTCAGTCCTCATGAAAAAAACACATATGAAATATTAAATGCACACAGATTAAATATAAAACGCACTTCAATACATTTCAGTATGCAAAATGTACGTATGATAGTCCAACAAAGGTTCCTTAAACAGTTCTGTATATTCATCATTGACCATTTGGCGTCCAACCAAAACCTGATCCACTCTGTTACTCAGCTCCTCCTTATTTTGTCACCAACCCCACATCTCCCGCCATCTTTCCAACAGACAGTTCTTGGTTTCTCAGTAACCTCTGTGTTTCATACATGTCTCCTGTTCTGTTTCAGACCCTGACGTACAGGTGAAAAGTGTCAGCTGTGCTAATTCTAGCTGTACTGAGAGAGTAAACGTACAGTGTGTGGGAGCCCAGGACCGCTGCATTAAAGCAAATGGTGAGCCATACTGCTGCATATTGATCATAGACTGACTCACAGAATCTGTCCCTGCTGCCTTCAGGTGTTCCTTGTGCCACTTTTCTTTATTTTTTTTAATGGTAAGAAAAACTCTGTTCTTATAAAACTGTGATTTTGTCATCCACAGTGACACATGATGACGACACCTCGATCTTCTTTGGCTGTGCGTCTGCAAACCTGTGTGAGCTTTTTTCTCAGCTGGATGTCCAATCTGCTTCTTCTCTCACTGGTAGTCCAGTGTCTGCCATTTCATCAAATGTTCTAAAAGCAGCTTCTGTATTCAGCTGGACTGTCAAACTGAGTGTGGC
>NW_023339674.1:1363854-1366570 GCF_004916995.1 Morone saxatilis
GAGGTGTGCTGAAAAATGAACAAATGAATGTCCTTCAGAGCAGGGCCAGCTAACTTACCCAATGTGTGTGGTTTGAGATGTGTGGTGGTCAGCATTCAGTTTGATTCCTAAATGATTTCTTATGTTCTGTTTTGATATTTTCAGTAAACCACCTCTCACGCTATCAGCACTGATGCCACGAGGCTACATTTAATGTGAAATGTGAAAAGATGCTAAAAAACTCAGCAGCGTTACGTTCAGTCCTGTTAAGAAAAATGCAAATCTTCCATTTAAAAACCATGTAAAAATAAATAAAATGGCCTGAGACTGACACTTCCACATTTTAAATACTTACTATACTTACTACTGTCTTATTATATACAGTGCTGCAAAAAGATAAATCATTTAACTTAATTAATCAAATCGCAGTGATTAGGCCGAAAAACATGCAAAAATATCTTTACTTTATAATTGAGTGAGTAACAAATAATAAAATGAAGTAAAATAACTTAAGTCAGTCTAAGAATTCTAATAAGTGAAAAGACTGCTTGAATAGTGAATAACTTCATACTAACTCATAATAAACTGTCAGCTGATCAGTTTCTCTCCTTTATTACACAGACTACATGAATCCATTGTTGTCTATTTCAGTGCTTTGTTGCCAAACTGTCTGTTTGTTCGGTAAAAGCTTTAGTAAATGCTATTCTTTACTGTTCTTTCTAATAAAGTGTTTGTGCTAAATGAGAATAAAATGGCTTGTGTGTGCTGTTATTGAACTGTGGTGGTGTATGAGGCTTGTTGATGCCTCTGGATTTCAAGGGATGTAAGAATCTTAAAAATATCCAGAATCTTTAATCTCAGCACCGATCAACTTCTGCAAAGAACAACGTACATTTAAAGGTGTAATAGAATAATAAACAAGTGTCAAGGACAAGAAAACACAGTTTGTCAGAAAATATATTAAGTATGCATTATTGTATGAACACAAACGTCTTGCATTTACTGACTTCGCTGTTTGAGTTCATTGAAAAGCTTTTAATATTATATGAAACATCAATAAAATATGTGACATAGGCAGGGGTCATCAGTCCCTTCAGGAAAACAGTTGGGAACCACGTCACACACAGCAAGAGACAAAATCCAGCTGAATAAACAGGTGTGACTTTCAGAACTGTCTAAAATGTAAGATGATGTACAGGCACATTTTCAGGAGAACAACTTATATATTTAATAATAATAATAATNNAGTTAAAAGGAAAAGAAAAAGATAATAAAAACAACACCCTGAGAAATGACAGCTATATCTACAACACTCAACAACAATGTATTATTAAAATCATTAAACGCAGTTAAGGTGAGTTTTGATCAGTGATTTGACGTTGGATGGATCAGTACAGTCTCAGATTTGTTTGGGGAGAGAGTTTAATTTAATTCTTATTTAATTACAATAATTATTCTTGATTTAGAGCTTGTGTGGTTCCAAACACAGTACAGGAAGACGCTCTCTCTGTATTACAGGCTCTTAGTTTTGCAGGTTATCCAGGACCTGTTGTTCGGTTTCTGTTCCTGTCTCTAATCCTCTCCAGTATTCTGATGCTGTTCTCAAAGTAAGACTGAAACACTATCTTTGCTGCCCTCATGTGATATTCTATGGACCTGTAGCTCTCCTTTCCAATGAAATGTACATACTTTGCATAGTAGTTAAAAAACATCTGACCCTTCAGGATCCAGATCACTTCCCAGCAGTTCTTCGTATATCTGGTCAGCTTCGTCTGGGTCATTTGAGTGTCCGTAATATTTTTCTTTTAATTGAAGACTGAGGGTAAAGAGAGATCACTTCCCGACACAGACTGACTGCTCTGTTGATCATGCTGTGCTCCAGAGGATTGTCCTTGTGCAGAAGGATCCTCATCTTGTAGCAGATTGCAGTGCACCTTTTTCTTTCCAGAATCTCCTCTGCCAGATCAATAGCCTCATCCATAGATACATGGCTTCAGTACAGCCTCAGTAATGGTTTGATGCCACTATAGCTGCTGACGGGCTTTTTAAAACTCTTCTGGCCAACTCACGTGCTTCAGCTTCTACTTTGTTCCTTTTCTCAGCGCAGGCCTCACTGTGAAGAGCAGCAAGGTAAGTTCTCTGGATCATGTTCCCTGGTGATTTTCATGTCAGCCTCCAGCTCTTTGTTGTGGTGGTCATAAGCACTGACTAACACTAACACATGGCTGGTGTGCCACTCCACCATGTCCGGCTGCGTCCTGATGGCTCTAATCTGCAGCCAGCAGCTTTTTGTCTGCGCTGAACTTCATCAGGTCCAGGCTGTTTCAGCGTAGATCTCTGGATGGAGCTCGTCCTGGGATGGAGATGGATTCATCAGGGCGTCGACCTTTGACAGGTGAGCCTGACTCTCTGCTTGTTCTCCCTCGTGGTAGTGCAACCAGGCCAGGTTCCCGTAGTTCACCACTAACCAGGGACCCTCATCTGAGACTGTTTTCGACCTGGCAGAAGGAGCTCTGGGCATCCTCAGTGAGCCTCAGCTGGTAGTGGATGTACCCCTGCAGGTTGTAAATGTGACCCAGCCAGCTGTTTCCCTCCTCAGTGCCGATGTCCTCCAGCTTGTCCCTGACACGGAAAAGTTTGGACCTGCCGGGGTTCAGATCCCAGGTGAAGTGGTACACTTGCAGGGGCCTCCAAGTTTGGACTCCAGTGTTGTTGCACCCCTGTACTCGTACTGATG
>NW_023339674.1:1366670-1375805 GCF_004916995.1 Morone saxatilis
ATCACTGGCACTAGACTTAGAGACTTTTATTTTCTCCTACAAGCCTCGTAAGGTAAGGGATTATTCAGCTGGTTGCAATCTGCAATTCACTGCAACAACTGTGAGATGCTACATTAAATCACCAGAGAACAAAAGTCCAAATTGAAAGTATGAACAGTCATAAAAAGCTTTCCCATGGAATTATTTCAGTCATTAGTATTATATTATATAGTATTATATATATAGTAGACACATTTATTTTTAAGTGTATTTATATTTGTACAATTTAAAACAAAAACAACACTTAAATCCAGGTTAAAATACACACATGTAGAAAATCCCGAGCAAAATAACTAAATTAAAGCTGTGGAAAGAAATTCATGCATTTAAAGTGCCTGACAATAGACATTTTTTATCAGCCAGGGCCACACTTAAGGCTTCCATTTTATGCAGCAGAACCTTTTCCAGTGACAAACATGCACAATAGCACCGCACCCTGAACTCTGTTTGATCTGAACAGAACGGCTCTAATTAGTAGTCATTAGGTAAACACCTGTGTTTACCCTACTATTTTCATGTCAAACTGACTGCCGCTGAAAAAAGTTTACTGCCTTAATCATCCCATTAAGCTTCACCCAGACACCCCCTCTAATTCCCTAAATGTGTTTTTTATAGCCCCTTAACTTTCCCAGCTAAAGGATGTCAGTGGAAAGCACAGCTCTGTAGATACAAAAGTCACACACTATCAAGTATACATCCATGTTGATCCCGGAAGTGTTTGTGGAAACATACAGGAGGATCCGCTCCCTCTGTAGATAAAAACGTCTCATTCTAAGGTAACAAAAACGTATACAGCAACATTCTCTTAACTCATATTTTCTCTTATATGAGAGAAATTATAAGAGAAATATGCTATTAGCAATGATAACGCCCTTTTAGATACTATCAAAGGCGCCAAATTGTTTGATGTCTAAGAGCTGCTCCCTGGTGTAGGCCATGGCTTGCCTGGCAGTGAGCCACTCTGAGCAAACATAACCCAAAAGCAGTTCCTTTTGCAGTCCATTTGCACATCATTCCCCTGTTGCTGCTGCTTCTTAAAACGTCCTTAAATCTGTGACACTTCACAACAACTTAGTATAATCACTAACAAAAAGTGACCCTACTTCAGTATCCAAGCCAAGCTACGTTTGTGTGTGTGTTGTTGGTTGAAAGTGCACGATGCTAACAGAGTCCTCGCACTATTAAAATGGCTCCAGATAGCTGATAGAGTTGACATTGGTATCACAAGTATACGATGTTGCAGATTCCAAACATCACAATACATGGAGAATATTTTGAAGCAATGAGCATGAGTAGCTCCTGCCAACTCAACAGACTGGAGCTATTGTTATTTTATTACATTCCTCTGTGGACAAATAAGGGATATGTCGTGAATGACAAAGGCAACAAATGGACAGGGCTCAATTTTTCAGTATTTTTCCAAAAATAAATTATTCACATATTCAGAACCTGGTTTTCACTTCCTGTCTGTGCAAGACAGAGGAAAAACTAGGCACAGATGAACTGATGTGTTCTTATTAGTTTTAATTTTGTCCCTGGATCTTGCAAACCAACCAAGGGGCAGCAGAACGTCTCACACAAAACTAACTCCTCAGGCTAGGTGAGCATTGGTAATGATGAAAATCTTGGTAGGAATCAAAATTATATGATCACTTATGATCAGAATACGTTTCTAAGCCAAATAAGTCATTAAGTCAGAACACAGATGGATGCATAAATTCACAGTTTTCCTGTGTTTTATTCGAGTTTTGCTTTTTTCATTAGTTTTTATTTTATTTCATTTTGAATGTTTGTTTTGAATTTAGTTTAGTTTCAGTTTGGTTGATGAGGAGGATGGTGCATTACAGGGAGTAGTTGAAAATGCTGTTCAAAAAGGGAATTTATCAAAGGCTCAATGCCCTTAATTGTTTCCTGGTCATTGTTTTATACATATTGTTTATATGTTTGGCAACAGTGCGAATGCTTTTAAAGTCACTTTGTGGAGGAGCTGAGGAAAGCAACATGATTTTTGTGTCTTACCCAAAATGATACTGGAACCTCTGTCAACTCTAAAGGAGGTAGCTAATGTCATTTTGGAACAGTTATAAAATGATTAAGTAAAGTGTGATATGAATCTGATTATTTTCATGTAGGACATTTACTTGTAATGAATATTTGTACATTGTTCTATTCACTCAGCTGTGCTGCTGCGAGGCTGTGAATCAGCCCAAGAATGTAATGTTGTTTTTCAGTGGGCTTACATAGCTTGTGTTTATCAGCTCTACTATTGCATTTATAATCTGCAGTCTTTATCTCGATTTTTGACTCTTACCCCAAAATGATACCATATCTTACATACTGATCAGCAGCAATGGATGAATGATGGAAAACAAAACAGATGAACACATAACAGATGCGGTCCTGCTCTCCAAGGTTTCTGAAAATTCTATTAGATTAAGTAAGAATGATCAAAAGTCACCCAAATTATACTATGATAATATTCCATGAATTAAATTAAAGAAGTAAATCTCTAGACTGAATTTCTATATGGTGAAAATGTTTCATAATTTATGTTGTTTTATGATTTACTATGTTTATGAATAGAGAGCGTGAACTGAGTTACATGAACAAAAAATCCACAATGTTTTCAGAAATCTTTCCCATTTAATTGTAGAAATTTAAAATTAAATTAGGTTATACTTTCGATTTGGTGCACAATCTAAAAAGAAAGCATTGCTTAAATTTTTATAAAGGGTGTGGGAATGTGTTTGACATATTTTTCAAGTAATAGAAGATAAGGTGAGTCTCTGAATGGTTACGCAATGTGATGGTAACACACCTGATCCCCAAGGTTTCCTTGTCTGCAACACCTGTACAGTATATAAAGAGCTGCATGAAGTGTAGTATCACCCTCCAGCAAAACTCATCTACAGCGTTCACCTGTTCATCATGATGAAGCTGATCCTTTCTCTGACTCTCATCTGGACGCTCTCCAGCACAGGTAACTCCACTTCTGTGTAGAGCACATTTGGAGAAACTTTAATCTTATACCAGAACTGTTTAAAGAAAGGATTTTAATATATATTATAAGCAGACAAAAACATTCTAAAACATAAGTAAAGAACATGAACACATTATATAAATTATAATACTTAGTAGGGATATATAATGATACACTTACTCAACTCACAATTCAATACGATTTACGATACTGGATTCAGATATGATTTGCTCACAAATTTTTTAATGAAATGAGATTGAAGACTATAAAAAAATAATTATACTTGAGCATTGTGTAGGAAGCTGTGTGTGCAAATATGTTTGTCTACTGCATTTTATACACATTACAACCCTTGTGTTTTTTGCAATGCTTTTCCAACAATAACTTCTAACCTTTATAGACCACAAAAACCCTGTAACCCTGACCTCAGACATTTGATTTGACATCTGGTGTGTGATCATCTTATCAACTGTTTGTCTACCCTCTGCAGCTGGAGCACTTCAGTGTCAAACTTGCATAAATCAGCAGTGTTTAAGCCCGGTATCATTTAAATGTTTCACAGCGACAGAGTTGTGTATATCAGTTTCCATTCAAGGTAGTCATTTCATCTATTGCTTTTCAGTGAAATACATTTCCTGTAAAGTTGTGTTCTCTTCATCAACATTAACAAAAACATTAACTGTATTTTGATTTTGTAGCCACTTTATTTGGAACCCCAGCCCAGCAAACCTTAAAGGCTTGTGCACCGCCCTCCCTGTGTCCGGCCACAGGCTTTCAGAATATTTCAGCCAACTTGGGTTTTGTGAATGGAGTTGCATCTGTTCGGTGCTGCAACACGGATAACTGCAACATGAAACAACTCCAGGCTTGTAAGTACACCTTACACAAGTGACTCAATTGAGAGATGAGAAAAGAAGAAAACTATCTTGTTGGACGATGATTCTTTTTCTCAATTTTAAACACTTTATTGTTTTGCTTTTCTTCAATATATAATATGATGTTGTTCTTTTTTTGTTTCAAGCCCCCAGTGCGCACAGACAACTAACAGGCATGGTGTGTGTTAGCAGCTGTGTAAAACCCCAACACCTCTCAATGGCCACAAGCCAGTAGTATGTTAAGAGAGGTAGGGGACCGCTGCCTTTTCAAGCAAGTGGGGTGCAGTTCTTTATTGAACAAAAGTTTGTTTTCAAATAAGTTTTACTTCCTCAAAGTGTTCTTAAAACAAATTCCTAGGGGGAAATGGCGAGGAAAAGTAATTTTTGAGAAGTACATTTACTAAGTTTCCTAAACTTTGAGCACAATTATGATCGCGGTAATTCACGTTACATACATGTTACTTTATACTTTCTAAAGGGCGTGGTATACACCATTAAGGCCTTGTAAAATGCGGGGGCCAAGACAATAAACATTAAGGCTTGAACTTCTTCTTGCTAATGGGTATGTTGTTACAGCTGTGGTTACTACTTTACCTCAAGAACGCAGTGGCTGGGGTAGGATTTAGTGGCATCTAGTGGTGAAGTTTCAGATTGCAACCAACTGACATAAATCATCTCCCATGCCATAGCTATTGGAAGGGGAGAAACTAAGGGCGGCTACAAAACGTGAAAGGCCGTATTCTGTTAGCCAGTGTTTGGTTTGTCCGTTCGGGGCTTACTGTAGAATAACATGCCTGTTCAACATTTGGCCCGACGTACTTATTTCTACAAAAGTCGAATTATAGGAAAAAAGTTTTCCATTGCCCCTTGATATTATTATCATTATATACTATTATATCAATCATTCCCCATTGTCGGTTGGCTATTGCGCGGTTGTTGTTCGTAGTCTTCACATATATTCATCATCAGTCACTGTACTATTTATAGCTGGGTTGGTATTGTTGTTGCCTGAGCACCTTGTTTTTCTCTCTGCTCCTCTCCACCACCCACCCCTTCTACTTATTGCTGTTGGACAAGAAGCCCCCCAGAAAATTATTAGGTTTGTATGTAGTTAAAACACGTGGATTTTTCATCTACAGGTGGTAAAAATTGGGGCCCCCAGCACTCTTTCCAGTCTTTTGCGCTGGCCATCTTTCAAACCTGTGTACAGGGGGCTGCTGCCCAGCCTGGGGTAGCCTACCTTTCGTACAAGGTATTGGTGCGTTCACCAAGCAGTGGCACCCTTCCTGTTTGTAACATCCGGCATTGTGTAATACTGTGCTTACAACAACTGCTGCCCTTCCAACAATGCAAGTGCCGGCCCTGCCGTATCAGGACTGGGCTATTGACCCTCTGGGGATGCTCGGACTCCTTTATCTTCACCCTCTGTTTAGACAGGCGACAAAATGGGAGGAAGCACCATGAAAGCCAGCAGAATGGGATTCTTTTGAAAGCCTGTAGTTGTGGTTTACTGCTCATCCGACATCTTTAGCTGGGAGTTTACAGGGGCTATTAAAAAACATCATTTTAGGGAAAGAGGGGTGTTCTGGGTGAAGCTTAAATGGGATGATTTTAGGGCAGTAAACTTTTTTCACGGTCCAGTCAGTTTGACATGAAAATAGTAGGGTAACACAGGTGTTACGCAATGATACTTACATTTAAGGTTCTGGTTCAGATAAACAGGTTCAGGGTGCGGCTATTGTGCATTGTTGTCACTGGGAAGGGTTCTGCTGCATAAATGGAACCTTAAGTGTGGTCTTCTGGGTAAAAAAATGTCTATTGTCAGGCACTTAAATGCAATGGATTTCTTTCACAGCTTTAATCTTATTTTGTTTGTTATCTTGGCTCGGGATTTTCTTACTGTTGTATTTAAACTGGATTTAATGTTGTGTTTTTGTTTTAAATTGTACAAATATAATACACTTAAAAAATAAATGTGTCTACTTATACTGTATACTAATACTAATAAATGAATACTAATGAGCTGAATTAATTCAGTGGGGAGCTTTTATGACTGTTCATACTTCATATTGGACTTTTTGTTCTCTGGTGGACTTTAATGTAGCATCTCAGCTAGGTTGTTTGCAGGAAATTGCAGATGGGCAACCATCCCTGAATAATCCCTTACCTTCGAGGCTTGTAGGAGAAAATAAGAAGTCTTATCTAGTGCAGTGATTTGTTTGTGGAAACATTACAGGGAGGATCCGCTTCCCTGCTGTAGAGATAAAAAACGTCTCATTCTAAGGTAACAAGAAAAGTATACAGCAACATTCTCTAACTCCATATTTTTCTCTTATATGAGGAAAATATTAAGAAAAATATTGCTATTAGCAATGATAACGCCCTTTTAGGATACTTATCAAAAAGGCCCAGAAATCTGGCAAATGCTCGTTCCATAACAAATTAAGACGTAAACAACAAGGTAAAGAAGAACACAAAACAGAAAGAAAAGTGCCAAACACTCCAGTCAGTGTGATTAACATCAATCATTTTATGGAAGGTGTACAGGTTGGTTTGGGTTTCCAGTTTCACAACATTCCAGCATTGATGAAAAAACAAAGGACATGCAACAAGTAAGTGACATGATCAATAAGGGTGTGAGTAAGGGCATGGCCTGTATGTCAACAGGTTACCTCCCTGTTTTTCCCTACACAAAAAAAGAAAAGGTCCCAAACACTCCCAGGTCAAATTTGATTGATTAACATTTAAAAAATTTGTCATTGTAAGTACAAGGTACAAACAACGAAATGCCAGTTAGCATTCAACCAGAAGTGCAAATAGTGAAAAGTGCAATTACAAAGGGTACAGAAATATGTAAAGAAAAAGTAATAATAACATTATAGATATAAGAATGAATATGCTGGCAAGATATTTACATTATAAACAGAATAAATATAACGGCAATAAATTAAGATATTTACAGTATGAGTTCAGGGGGGTGGGGGGGTCTCCTCAACCCAGAGTTTAGCAGACTGACAGCCTGCTAGTTCGGGAACAGAGAGACCTGTAGCGCCTCCCAGAGGGGAGGAGGGCAAACAGTTTGTGTCCTGGGTGGGAGGTGTCCCTAGCAATGCTGCGCGCCTTCTTGAGTTTCCTCAAGAAGAAGAGACGCTGGTGAGCCTTTTTAATCAGGGTTGAGGTGTTCAGGGTCCAAGAGAGGTCCTCAGAGATGTGGACACCCAGAAACTTGAAGTTGGGGACACGCTCTACGGATGGGGGTGTGTGCGCCCACAATGTCCACAATGATCTCTTTGGTCTTCTTGGAGTTGATGGCCAGGTTGTTGTTGGCGCACCAGGTCACCAGGTGCTGGACCTGTAGTCCGACTCATCGTCAGCGATGAGGCCAATCACCATTGTGTCGTAAGCACATAGCCCTGTGGGACACCGGTGTTCAAGGTTAGGGTTAAGGAGGTAAATGGATGGTAAATGGACCTGTACTTGTATAGCGCCTTTCACTCCACTCAAAGCACTTTTACACTACATGGCACATTCGCCCTTTTCCACAACATTCATCAGTGAGGGAAAGCCTATCAAACAGAAACTCATTCATACAGATTCAACAGAATATCCTGACTGTGTTAAATATGTAAATAATAATTGTGTAACATAAATATGTAAATAATTAACTGACTAAACATTGTAAATACATTTCTAGTAAATTAACTTCTGAGCCTTACAACTTTCAAATATGAATTAACTCCACTTCTAAACCTTACACTTACAACATAATTGCCTGCACTCTCTACTCAATGTCATACACACTGGATGCCTTCTTAAAAATAATAATACTATTGCAGGCGGATTATATTATTTTTTCGGGGTTAGGGTCGGAGGAAGGAGGGTGGTGGGCCTCAACTCAGGGCCTAGTCCTCTGCTCTAGATCAAAATTAATGTTAAAGGTTAAATTAACAGCATAACCGTCTGGCCAAATTTAGTGGTCCTGCTCTGAAGGACATTTATTTGTTTGTTTGTTTGCTTTTTCAGTTCACCTCTCAGCTCTCCCACACTCTGGTCTTGGATCTAATAGACAATGAGGGCAATGAGACCAAGCAGCAAAGGAGCCACACTCAGTTTGACAGTCCTGGCTGAATTACAGCAGCTGCTTCCACAACATTTGGGTGCACTGGTAAACTTAAGATGGATCATTATCATTACAGGTTTTCAACATTTCTCATTGTCCTGTGCAGATATAAATGTCACTTTCCTTTATGAATATTAATACACATTCTTCTTCCTTTACTTACCAGGAACACCTTGACTCTTGCAGCTACTTGTGTTACATCAGTGAACGAATGCACTGAGCTTATAAAAGCCAAAGTTGTATGAAAATGTCTGATTGCAGAATGAGGGCGACACAGACAGATTTCTTCCTAAGTAGTCTAGATGTTAAAGTGCAATTTGTGAATGTTAATGAAGAAGATAGACAGAGCAAACAATCTTAGTCAGAAATATCATTAACAATTAAGCTGGGAATGAAATGAGTAATTAATTCCTACACTTTTTACTCGTACCCAGTATAATAGCACAATGTTCACTGGATTGACAGTTAATGTTGCTGCCACACTAAACAACTCCTTCTCAAATTAGTAATTTGTGCTCACGCAATTATTAATGTTGATAATTAATATAATGCCCTAAAGAAGTACTCACACACCACCATCTATGTTGCTGATTTGGTGAAACTAGATCATATTTTATCTTCCTTCCAACATTTTGATGCGATTGTTTGGTTAGAAATGCCAAGGAGAGAAGCAATTTCCAAAAAGAGTTGTTAACACTTAACAAGTTCCACTGTTTAATGTTTAGGAGGATCTATTGGCATTAATTGAATATTATATTCATAGGTACGATTTCATTAGTGTATAATCACCTGAAAATAAAAATTTTGTTTTGTGACGTTAAAATGAGCTGCTTTTATCTACAGAGGGACCAGGCAGTCTTCTGATGATTTGTGTGTTGTTGAAGGTCAGGCCTCTGTTGATTGTGGTTCTCGCCATTGAGTGTCACCAGTGGAACAGGGTCAGCCTTCTTCCAGAAGTCTATGAGGAGCTCTTTTGTCTTCTTTACATTTATCCAGAGGTGCTCCTCACACTGCTGGTACATCCTCTTACTTCCTGCAGTGTCATCTACAAACTTCACCGCCATGGGCACTGGAGCTGTTGACCCTAACAAACGGTTCCCTTTTGAGGAGGAAGTCCAGTA
>NW_023339674.1:1375905-1390892 GCF_004916995.1 Morone saxatilis
TAACTCAGTTCACGCTCTCTATTCCTAAACATAGTAAATTATAAAACATTGAACATGTTCTCAATGAAAAAAAATACAATTCATTTTATCATCAAAAGTGTTCATTTGTGTGCATTTTCACTGTATAAAAATTCAGTCTAGAGATTTTCTTCTTGAAATTAATTCATGGAATATTATCATAGTATAATTTGGGTGACTTTTGATCATTCTTACTTAATCTAATAGAATTTTCAGAAACCTTAGAGAGCAGGACCGCATCTGTTGCATCTGTTACATCTGTTACGTGTACATCTGTTTTGTTTTCCATCATTCATCCATTGCTGCTGATCAGTATGTAAGATATGGCATCATTTTAGGGTGACGTCAAAAGATGAAGACTGCAGATTATAAATTCCATAGTAGAGCTGATAAACACAAAGTATGTAAGCCCACTGAAAAACAAGATTACATTCTTGGGCTGATTCACAGCCTCGCAGCAGCACAGCAAGATAAATAACGCAATGTACAAATACTCATTACAAGTAAACGTCCTACATGAAAATAATCAGATCACACACACACACAACAGACTTAGTATAGAAGGCATTGCTTTCTGTTTTAAATCTTGCCAGCTAAAACAGGGTTTGCCATTTTTTCCCCCAGGATGGCAAAGTCATGACCCGCTCAGATTGGCTTACCCTGATATTCTTCCCGTTACCCTAACCAATCTTACTCCTCATGCCTAAACCTAATCCTAACCAACCCAAACCAGTGAACTAGTGAAGCGTTGACGCAGACACATCTGATACGCAGTGTGACCGCTCTAATCTGTTAACATGGGCGCCAAAATAAAAATCAGACGTCGTAAACAAGCTGTCAGTCATGCGTGCTTTGCTATCACTGATAAACACATTGATAAACCACATGATGGCACACAGTAACAACAGAGTACACTTCTCATCAAACCATTCCTCGAAATCTGCCATTCACTCAGAAAAAAAAAACAAGATCAGGTAAGCAATTTCAGGTTATGTCCAACATTAAATAGACTTTCTTCCTGAACAACACCCCTACCAGACAAGTTTTTATTGCTTTTTAGCTTTAATTTAGTTCTAAACTCTGATAATGTCTTTGTTTCACCTTTTCAATTGCAACTGTTTTTACTTTAACATTTTATTGTGTCTAAGTTTAAAGGACCAGTGTGTAGAATTAAGTGGCATCTAGAAGTTTAGTTGCAGATTACAATGCCCTCACCTCACCCTCCTGTTCCAAGTGTATAGTAGAAACTACGGTGGTACCTCTGTAGAAGACTACCCGGTCCCTCTGTAGATAAAAGTAGCTAATGTTACCATCACAAAACATTTTTTTTATTTACAGGTGATTATACACTAATGAAATCATACCTATGAATATAATATTCAACTTATGCCAATAGATAAACACTGGACCTTGTTAAGTGTTAATAATTCCTTTTGTTGGTCAAACGTTGGAGCCTTAGAAGAGAAAACCCATCCTGGTTACCTACATCTTCAACAGACAAAATGTTGTCCTTCACCAGTTTACTTTTTAGAAAAGTCTTTATATTTTGTTTAAAATTTTATCAAAATTTTATCAAAGTGCATAGCAATGTTCAGTAATTGGTCCAATAACTAAAGGAGTCTGGTAAAATCCTCCATAACAAATCCAGTAATACCCCAACTTACCACACCAAATACTACCTAGCTCAACCCTAGGCTTTGAGTGGTTGATTGTGGGGGTACTTTTACACTCTAAATCAGTGGGTGGGAAGACAACTGGTTACACCAGTGGAATAGAACTCCAAAAACTGCACCAAAAAATGAACTACCAGGGACTGACCAAGCTCTCTCTCCACCAATTAAGACACAAAACAAATACCTGTGTGCATCTCCCACAACAATGTACACTAGTGAAATAATTTCACAATCAAATGTGGCATGTTACTTACTAGGAAAGTCACAAATCAACTGCCACTATGAACTAAAGGCAAAAAAACTAACTACTTTAACTAAACGAAATAAATTTTTTTAGTCAAGCTAACATTTTGTCACAACCCAGCTCAAAGTCCAGACAAAACAAGGGAGACCACAAAGGTAAGATAAGATTATTATAAAACGAATTCATTTAACCAATATTGAAGTATAAAAATCAGTGGTGTGATGAGTGCATTGATGTGGACAAGTATAGTGTCCACATGTAAGAGAACCCAAAACACAACCAGATAAAACCCTGCCAGCTGGGGGGAGAGAGAGGTATAACTGGCATATCCAGTCCTCTTAACAATCAGAAGGAGCAATCAGAGTTGATTCACGTGTGGCTCATGCTCTTCACAAAACATTACCACTCCCACTGCCTCCATCACAAGAACAGGAAGAACATAAACCTATCAACTTAAAAAAAAACTTATATGGCACCTATCCACTGTGCTGGAGCTGTCAAAGTGTTTTAGTTTTCCAATCAATCAATCAGACTTTATTTATATAGCACTTCTCACACAATAAAAATGTAAGTCAAAGTGCTTTGCACATTAAACGTTTGATAAACAGTGTTGGCTTCTTGCAATGTAGGATTTTTATTTATTTTGATCACTCTGATTAAATACAACTATTAATTTTCACCATGCAGATCAGGCTGAAGACTAGCAAATGTGTGACGATGATGTTCTGAACCGAAAAGCGCTGCAAACTCAGAATCAATTAATTAATTTCCCACTTCTCAGTGCCTGCACAAATAACAATAACCCTTCCTGTTGTATGTACCCATGAATACATATAATGAGTTATAATGACATGGGTGATCAGAGTAAGTAGACCATGTTTAATGACTACACATGTTTGATTACATAAAGTAAGCATGTTGTCTTTTGAACGATTTACTCTTTTGTGTATAAGTCTTAGATAATTGATAAGTAAAACCAAACTTTTTTGAAAAATATTAGTGCCTGGCTAACTTCCCAAACTACATTTTGGTTCCTGTTCTTGTCTGAAAATTGACAAAAAGTATATTATGGAACCCTTTAAACAGATCAGGTTGAAAAGGGGAAATTATAATGATACATATTTGCATGATACAGGTCTTTACTTAACTAAAACTGTGCAAGTGCTGTTCTGTTTGTTTTCCAGATCAATGTTACTTCTTCTCACTTCCACAGATGTAGTACTTTTAACATTTGTATTGCAAATTCCTTAATGTTTGCTCAGATCCAAACTAACATGTTGAAACACATAAGTCACACATTAACACCATCAAACTAACCGATCAAGACAGCGGTGAACCAGCAACTCCCATGTTCTAAGTATCGACTTGTTGCCTGATTGATTTCAACTTCCTCTGACCCTCAGCTTAAGAAATCTTCCTTTCATTTTCAGTAAAAATGCTTCTGAAATACATTACCTACACTAAAATATATATTAGGTTGTGGTGCACAGTGCCTGCCTCATTAAATCAAAAGGAAACCATAAGTAAGTAGTTTCTGATTTGCATTTACGTGCAAACAACGTTCACGCTTTCAGAAATACAGGTTTTTGGACAATGAGTCACAGATGTCTTTTGGTTACTGATGATTTCTACCATGGTGCACATAAAAAGCTATATTATTTCCCAAGCTGTAATATAAGTCATTCATGCAATTAAACTGGCATTGGTACACAGCAACAACATGAAGTGAAATAGTGCTGGTGCATGGGCAACCACTCTCTGCCCTCAAATAAGAAAAAAGGGAAGAGGTGCAACAGAAAGAAGTGTAACATTATGGTTCCTCTCTGTGAACAATTTCTATGTTGTGTATGTATGGAAGAAGAAGAGACTTTTCCCATGAATGACAAACCAGTTTTTAGTTTAAATCAACAGTACAGAATAAGCTGGGGAAACATTTCACGGCAAATTTCTTTGTAAAGATTTTTTGTAAAAATTTCAGTGAGTTTACAATAATTGCAGAGACTATATTGTTATAAGACATTATACACATCCCCTTTGGCAAAGCCACAACCAACATATTTCCACAGAACAGAGGGGCACTAGCCTCTCTCCCTCCCTATTTGCCATATCCATTCAATTGAAAATGAAATCTATCCAGGATTTCTTTCCAAGCAGGTTATGTTTTGTATATTTCACTGTATGTAGTGCAGTACAATGAATGACGAGTCTTAATGCCATGTCTCCATCTGATAACCACACTGTCTTGTCTAGTCAACACCGACTCCATTATGTCAACATCAACTTGTGCAACTTATGCAAAACTATGAGGAAAAATAGCCACAGTAAAATAAGCTACCACAAACTGTGTTGACAAACAAGTGCACACTGTGTTATAAGTTCAATCAATGACTCACGAAGAGAAAAAGTTAAATATAGGAAAATCATTTTGGTGTCAGCTGTGAGCTGATGTATATTTGCATATGTTCAGCATGTGCATTTAGTTTAAGCTATCAAATTTCTTTAATGTGTCAACCTACCTGGATAATAAAGTGAATTATGTTTCTGGACATTTCAATCCAAAACAATTCTTTGGTACCACCTGATAAAACCTGATGTGTGTTTTTAAAGAAAAGTATTTTCCCTGGCTAGCAGCAGGGTGTTATGGTGACCATCAACTGTGTTGGTTTTCTCTTTCAGCCCAGAACGTTGGTCCAGAACATCTACTGCCCCGATATGGCCCCTGATGATTCTGTCTTCTGTCTGTGTGTTAAACAGGATTAACCAATTTTTACTTCACATTCAAAATGCAGATTTTTAAAGTCATGGGAAACTATCCAGTGCCGCATCAAGGGCAGCTGAATGTATATCCTTCTGGGACTCCCTATCACTCCAGAAAAAGACTTTTGGGTGAGAAGTTAAACGTCTTGCAGAATCTAAAACAGGTTTGGTTGCCGTTGACCTAGCACCTCTGGACTATATCCATGCTGGTACAGACTGAGAAATCTTTAGAGATCTTTCAACAGAGATGTGTTTCTCATTTATTTAATGGTTCTGGGAGAAATAACGGTTGTGTAGAGTTAAGATAATGTTATAATAGTAAGTTATATCGGTCTCAGAATTCCTGCTTTTTCTTCCTTGACACTTTTGATAGGTACTGACTCCTGAGACAGCGAAACACCCACAAGACGCGGCAGTTTTGGAGATCGTGCTAGTCATCACAATATGGGTTGGCCTTCGCTGCCTGCTAATATCACCATCTTCCCTCCCAGTCACTGACAGGAGGCTTGCAAACTGTTAATTATAGATAATCAGTGTTATTCACTCATTACTTATTCATAGATACTACAAACCCCAGGAGAAAAGAGTCCAGATCTTTCTCTTGTAAAAAAAAAAATGGAATTACAGTAATACTTTTAAAACATTATCTCTCCTGCCAGGGTTGTCATTTTGGTTCATTTGTGCAGTAAAGGGATAGAGATATGGTCTATCGAGATATCCAAAGTTGTTTTTTGTTAATCATTAATACATTTCCCCTGTGGCTGCAAAACTACACAAGCTTTAAGAAACTGCTGTAGTCAAATTGGATTATCTGAACACTCTGCAATGCAAATGAAGGATGAGTTGCAGTGCTGCATACAGTACCTGTTTTTCTTTATGTGTATCTAAGTATCTTACTCTTTTACTCATCAGGATGAAGCTGATTCTGTCCTTGGCTCTCATCTGGATGCTCTCCAGTCACAGGTAACCTCTGTACTCACTTCCTTAATGCAGGTATTATCAATTATAGTCTCATTAGAGTTTCAATTGAAAGTGGAGGTCAAAAGTAAGTTTGGAGGAACGAAAAATCCAGGAGAGAACAGAGTGAGTATGCTTATAGTTGGCAGTAGAGAGAGTTTGATAATATCCCAATGATAACTTAAAGCTGCAGAACTGCTGCTCACTTTTACAGAAGTTGTTTTCCAGACATTTATGTGTCTTAAAGTTGTTTATCAGAATTGAAACATATATACCGTGTACATGAGAGATTTTTCCAGCTTACAGCTAGCTGGATCTACTGATCAGTCTAATCACGTATAATGCGATGCTTCTAGTCTTTGTAGATCTGACTGCAGTGTTTTGTTGCTAACCTTTATTCGGTCCAGCTCTCTCATCGCAAGACCACTCAGAGCGATGGTGGACGCTAGCAGTATCGTGAAGTTCTCCATCGCCGCTTGACGCGACGGCGGCTAGGACAGCAACCTTTTCTCTATTCAGAAACCTCTGTAGAGACACAGAATGCATCCCTCGGCAATACTAGATGGAGGAGAAAAAATCGCATTGTGTGACATGCACGACCTTTATAACTATAGCCAAAACCAATATATAGAAGGGGTGTATATAAAATCCAGTTGTAAGATTGAGTAGAGATTTATGAGAGAGAGAGAAGAAGACTTAAGGTGCACAGCAACAACATACATAGAAGCTAACCGACTAACACTTCATCTATATAGAGAGAAAGCTCACCGATTGTTTATGTGAGATACTTAGATATAGATTAACATGAAAGTCTTTATGAAATGCTCTCCTAAGACGATGACAACAACAATTGAGAAAATATAGGCTGGTAAGGTCGACCCTAATGAAAATAGCAGCTGTCGGTGGGTTATTTTATAAATCTTGATCTAATATATTTAATATGTGTATTTGCTTTTGGCCTTAAGAGATAGTATATATAAAGTTATTCATTATTTATAAATCTGATATTATAATGTAGAGGAATAAATATTAGTGTTTTGCAAAAATGCACTATGTATATTATATGCCTAAAATCAGATCGCTTAGATTGAGCGACGCATAGGTTATGTAGAGGACATGTGCCGGCAGGAGCGATAGTACACGAGTATACCATCCAGAAGAGGAACTATGGAAACGTGAGCAAGTTTGCATGGTGGCGCTCCCCTGTTCTAACGCTATCCTCAATGCACCGGAGAGAATACCCGCTCTCTAGCTAAGCCTGATTTAAGGCTAAACAACGACCCTCTCCTCCCCATCATACTCCGCACTACCACCGCCACGAGTGAGAGTTGATGGAGGAAGAAGTTACTGTTTGTTCTGCCATGTTATGAGATCTGTACTTGACCAAAGTTGTTACGCAGAGGGTTCCAAGACCGCTGCCGACGGGTAGGATTGTGCTTTTCTATTTGTTTTATATGATTGAGGACTCGCGTGAGTGTACTTAGTTATACAAGCTCTTGATGTCAAGGGCACGTTGTGAGAGCCGGCATTGTATACATTTTTCTGTTCTATTAAGTTAGTTCATACGTATATAGCAATTACTTATCACAAATACCAATTGGAGTCAACTTGCTAAAATAGTTTAGGTAGCTCTGGTAGTAACAGTATTCAAACCTAGTAAGTAGATATTTGGACCTCTTGACTTTTGTGCTGTTTATTAGAATGTAACTCATTATTTTGTGAGGAACCGGTAATTTTCTACTGGGACGCTTCATATCTCTGGGCCGCGCGGGCACATGTTTCAACTGATTTAAAGTTTATAAAAATACTAGCTGCTTAATGCTCATAGATTTTGTAATATGGCCACTATGGGGTTTTCCCTAAATATAACATTACATGTGTTAGCAGTTCAATGGTTGAGATGATTAAAAATAGATAAATCAGAATGAGCGGAGGATGATTGATTTACGAGATGGAGGGATAATTTTGTAACATGATTTATTAATACGTGTTAAAAAAGAAGGAAAAAAAGCATAAAGATCGTCTGAGGTTTTAAGGTCTCAGGATATAGTTCATCCAATTCTTTTGTGGTCAGTATTATAAGTTACACTTGGAGTTAAAAAGAATATAGTACCTGGTAGCAGTAATTATTGATAGATAAGTTAAATTTATATTTCCTGGCTATTGGCAGATTGGTTTTTTTTGAGTTGCTGATCCTACATCTGGAAGCAGCGTCGATTCCAACCAGGTTTCTGTCTGAAGCGAGGCAGGGTTAGAGCGGATTCTGGATCTCCATTTCATCCCATCTTCCTGAAGATTCATGCTGGAGCAGAATAAGATCTAAAGCTGCGCGCAGCAAACCATACAACAAACAGCACACATTCTCCCGGGATAGCAGCATACACATTGAATACCACTTGGACCGGAAATGGAATACAAACTTAAGCTCTTTGGCCTGGACTTTGAGGAACAGTTTGATATCAAGACCAGCAGATAAGCTGTAAAGAGACGCTTTTAGCCTTTTCACTTCTTTTATTTTCTTTATATTTGGGCATTTTAATCTGAACGTGATTCTACTTTTATGTTGATTGTGAAGAATAAATATCATCCTGTGTTCGTAATAAATTTACCCATTAAAAAATCCATCCCACATCCGCTCCCTCGAGTTGAACCCCTGAGTACAGTAGTGCAATTAAGTGTTGTTCTTACTGCGGGTTACCATGGTATTTTCTTGCCCGAGCCACGCCAGGCGAGCGGGGGTTATGTTACGGTTAACTGTACAATAAGAACTGTCATTTTAAACACAGGAAATTGCTAACTGATTAGTCCGATTATCCCCTTTACTAGTTTTTTCCCTTTTTGTCCCTCCTAACCTGACCTGAAGCAAGAGAAAAGACAATGGCAGACATTGATGACAAACTGTCTGTATGTGTGTCTGGCGTTACCAGTGGTGATGCAGACCAGGACATTATAGATTCCCTTGAGAAATATGGCCCAGTAGCTGGAATAAGGAGAGAGAAAAACACAGGAGCATCAAGTGGAGAAACAGTCATTGTGGACTTCAAATCAGGAGCTGCAAGAGCCAATATTGAGACACTTCTCCCTATGGAAGTAGTGAATGTGACCAACCCAAGTGTAAAGTGGCAGGTAGACCGTGTTAAAACAACAACACAATTCACTAAACAGACTGCAGCAGTCCTCTGTACATCCTCCACTGACTCCAATGACAGCAGTGACTCTGATGGTAGTGCCCGCTCAGACAACAGCACCGCACCCCTAGTACGCAGAAGCAAGAAACAATATGAACACAATAAGCCCCTCCCACCCCTCAAACCTGCTACAACACCCAAACCAAGTAAACCAGGTGCAGTTAAAAAGAGATATACTGTACCTGCAAGTCCAACAAATCCAACACTAAGCAATGAAGTAACAAACCCACCTGAGGTGCAACGTGTTGTAGTGGAACACGTGATCAAGAATCAGCCCACCTCCAAATGGATGAGGACATTCTCTGGTAAAGTACCCAAGCCCCCAGGTGAGGCAGATTATGAGACATGGTCACTACAGGTAGAATTGATGTTTGATGATGACAGTTTTCCAGTTGATGTGCAACGAAGAAAAATACTAGAGAGCCTTCTTCCCCCAGCTTCAGATGTGGTAAGGCAACTTGGTACCTCTGCACATCCCAGACATTATGTGCAGCTGCTCGACTCTGCATATGGACTCGTAGAAGATGGGGAGGAGGTATTTGCAAGATTCTTAAACACAAATCAGAATACAGGGGAGAAGGCATCTGATTATCTACAGAGGTTGCAGAGTCTTCTGTGCACAGCTGTGAAGAGAGGTGGTGCAAAACAGGTGAATGCAGACCGACACCTACTGAAGCAGTTCAAGCGTGGTTGCTGGGACCACAGCCTGGTCTTACAGCTGGAGTTAAAAAATGAAACACCTCCCAACTTTGCAGAGCTGTTGCTGCAGGTACGTACAGAAGAGGACAGGAGAACATCTAAACTTGAAAGGATGCAGCGTCACTTTGGCTCCTCCAAAGACAAAAGCCTTCTGTAAAATGTTCATCTATTCTTGAACTCTCCCCAATATGCATTCCAATGCCCAGTTTACCTGCAGTACATCACATCTCTGAAACCGAAGCTTGAGAAAACAAGTGGCTCAGCTACAGATGCAGCTCCACAGCAAGAAATCAAGAAAAGAGAAAAAACAAGGATTTAAAGCTGCAGTACCAACAGATAACTCACCTGCACCAGTAGCTGAAGCACAGGCTCATCAAGTGATGTCGCAGAACACACTCCCTCCAAGACCTCAGCCAAAGGCCTGGTTTTGTTTTAAGTGTGGAGAGGATGGCCACATTGCCAGGAACTGTGAAAAGCCCATGAACAAAGCCCTCGTAGACCAAAAATACACAGAACTCAAACTCAAGCAGGATGAGTGGAAGACAAGACAGCCTTTAAACTGGAACGGGTTCCAGTAACGGGACATACTGGAACTGAGGGCACAGAAAAGAGTCCCATGTCAAAATGGAAATGTGAAACCAAGTGTCAACAAGCCACGGCTACCGCACGTCGGCTCACAAGAAGATTGGTTGGCTCGAGACATGTAGCCAAAGTCACAGTTGGCGGAATTCAGCAAAACTGTCTAATGGATGGAGGCTCACAAGTCACAACCATCACCAAATCCTTTCATGAAACCCACTTACCTTCGTATCCCATCATTCCCATAGAGGACCTCTTACACATAGAGGGAGCTGCAGGCCAACTCGTCCCTTACCTTGGCTGCATTGAAGTTGACATGGCTTTTCCAGAACATTTTACAGGAGAGCCTAAGGTGGTCACAACGCTGGCTTTGGTTGTCCCAGATCTCGGAACCAATGTTGCGGTTCCAGTTCTCATCGGCACCAACACCCTTGACATCCTGTATGCAGATTTCAAAGAAGGGACAACCGTTTCACCTGACTGTGAATATGCCTCACTCGTTAGACATCTACAGAGCATCTACCTCAGCAAGGCACAACAAGACGGTCAAGTGGGCAGAGTGAAATTACAGTCCAAAAACACCATAGTCATTCCGGCTGGAAAGAAAGTCGCATTAAATGGCCGTGCAAGACATGTTCCCACTGTTCATGGTATGCCTCTCCTGGTGGAGCCCCCCACCAAGTCCAGTTTACCAAGTGGATTGATATTCTGTAGTTACATCATGGCAAGTCCACGGCAGACCTCTTTCAAAGTCCCCATCCTCCTCAAGAATGAGTCTGCACACGACATTACAGTTCCAGCTCATCGAACTCTGGCAGAACTCTCAATGCCACTATCCATCTCTCCATTGCTCTCCACCTATGACATCAAAGGGGAAGTACAAAACTCAAACCAGACCAACACTACTGCCCAATGTTTCACAGCTGGTCAAGTGAATCCTGAAAACATGATCAAGTTTGACTTTGCTGATTCCCCTTTGTCAGAAGAATGGAAAAACAGGATCACCAGGAAGTTGAATTCAATTCCTGGAGTCTTTGCAAGGGGAGATCTTGACTATGGGCACACGACAGCCATAAAGCACAAGATCCGCCTCTCTGACCCGACGCCTTTCAAACAGAGAGCAAGGCCCATCCATCCATCTGATTACGAGGCGGTTCGTCTCCATCTGAAAGAGCTGTATGATGCAAACATCATAAGGGAGTCAGAGAGTCCATTTGCTTCGCCAATTGTCGTAGTGAAGAAGAAAAATGGACAAATCCGCCTATGTGTGGATTACAGAAAACTGAACAGTCAGACAATCAAGGATGCTTATGCTCTGCCACACATCGAAGAGGCGTTTGCATCCCTGACAGGAGCAAAGTGGTTTTCTGTCATGGATTTAAAGTCAGGCTATTATCAAGTGGAAATGGAAGAAGAGGATAAACATAAAACTGCCTTTGTCACGCCAATGGGCTTTTGGGAGTTCAATAGGATGCCGCAAGGAGTAACCAATGCCCCAAGCACCTTCCAGCGAGTTATGGAAAAGTGTATGGGCTCGCTAAATCACAGAGAAGTGCTGGTATTCCTAGATGATCTCATTGTGTTCTCCAATACCCTGGAAGAACATGAGGAGCGGCTTTTGAGGGTGCTGAACCGACTAAGCGAGTTCGGTCTCAAATTGTCACCAGAGAAATGCCATTTTTTCAGGAAGACTGTGAGATACCTGGGGCACATAGTGTCAGAGGATGGCGTAGAAACAGACCCTAGTAAGATCGCGGCACTCACCTCATGGCCTCGCCCCAACAACATATCCGAGTTGAAGTCGTTCCTCGGCTTCACAGGATATTATCGGAGATTTGTCAGGGACTACTCCAAGATTGCAAAGCCTCTAAATGACCTGACGGCTGGGTATGTCCCTGCAAAGAAAAAGAAACATGAGAACACATCAAAAGGGCAAAGATCATTCTCTAATGCTGACTTAAAGAAACCATTTGATGAGAAATGGACGCCCCCATGTGAAGAGGCATTTAAAACCCTCATTGAGCGATTGACAACCGCACCTGTACTGGGATTCGCAGACCCCAAGAAGCCATACATACTCCACACAGATGCTAGCTCACATGGACTTGGAGCAGCTCTGTACCAGGAGCAAGATGGTCAAATGAAGGTCATTGCATATGCCAGTCGAGGATTATCCAACTGTGAACGCAGGTACCCCACTCACAAGCTTGAGTTCCTCAGCCTCAAGTGGGCAATCACAGATAAGTTCGCTGATTACCTTTATGGAGTGGAGTTCAGTGTGCTGACTGACAATAACCCCCTGACGTATGTTTTGACCTCTGCAAAACTGGATGCCTGTGGTCATCGTTGGCTTGCTGACCTTTCCAACTTCAATTTCAGCATCAGATACAGAGCTGGCAAAAAGAACCAGGACGCAGATGGGCTATCGAGACGTCCACATGTCCCTGCAGAAATTGATGACAGCGCAGCAGTTGAGGATGAACGAGTGCGGCAGTTTATGTCAAAGTTTGTGAAGGAGGGAAATGAGGACACTTTCCCAAAGGAAGCTGTCAAAGCTGTCTGTGAGAGACATCAGCTGGACAAACTCACTGAAACAGAGGAAGGAAGTGGTCACTTACCTGTCATTGTGGAGTGTCTAGCAATGGATGAGCGTGCTATCTGCCCTGAGTATGCTCAAGCTGACCTGCTTCCTGGATCCACCACACTTCCCAGATTGTCTCAGCAGGATTGGGCTGTGGAGCAGAGAAATGATCCAACAATCAACAGGGTAATAGACATCGTCAGAGCAGGTAAACACCTCACTTACCGTCTCCGGCAGAAAGAGGAAAGGGAGGTGCAGTTACTGCTCAGAGTTCAACACCAGCTGATATTGAGCGATGGAGTTCTGTATAGAGAGTGTAAGGTTGGGAATCAGCCTACCTTCCAGCTCGTTCTCCCGAAGAAATACAGACAAATGGCACTGATGAATCTCCATGATGATGTCGGTCATTTGGGGTATGAGAGGACAGTAGATCTGGTACGTGCACGGTTTTATTGGCCGAGGATGTGTTTAGAGGTTGAGGAGAAAATCCGAAGATGTGAAAGGTGCCTTCGACGCAAGGCAAGGGCAGAGAAAACAGCCCCCCTTGTCAACATCAAGACCAGCCGGCCACTTGAGTTAGTGTGCATGGACTATCTCTCCTTGGAGCCAGACAGCCGTGGCACAAAGAACATACTTGTGATAACTGACCACTTCACAAAGTATGCCGTCGCAGTCCCCACCCCTGACCAAAAGGAGAAAACCGTGGCCAAAGCACTATGGAACAACTTCTTTGTACACTATGGCATACCGGAACGCTTACATAGCGATCAAGGCCGCAACTTTGAATCTGCCGTCATCAAAACCCTCTGTGACTTCTTGGGGATAAAGAAATCGAGGACAACCCCTTACCACCCACGTGGTAATCCAGTAGAGCGTTTCAACCGGACCTTGCTGGCAATGCTTGGAACCCTCGAAGAAGTGGATAAAGTGAAGTGGCGTGACTATGTGCAGCCATTAGTCCACGCCTATAATTGTACAAAAAACGACACTACTGGATTTTCCCCTTACCAATTAATGTATGGAAGACAGCCGAACCTGCCTATTGATGTGGCATTTGGACTACATCCTGAAGGGCAGAGGAAAGTCACTCATAGCGAGTATGTGAAAAAACTCAGAGAAACAATGGAGGAGAGTTACAGACTGGCTGTTGAGCACAGTGATAAGACGGCTCTACGCAACAAGCAGAGGTACGACTTGAAGGTCAGAGAATCCACATTACAAGCTGGAGACCGTGTCCTTGTGAAAAATGTGGGGATACGAGGGAAACACAAGATTGCAGATAGGTGGAGTCAAACGGTCTACAAGGTGGTGAGACACATTAGTGATTCCCCAGTGTATGTAGTGGCTCCCCTCACGTCTGAAGGCCCTGAGAGAACACTACATCGAGACCTGCTCCTACCTTGTGGGTTCCTTGCACCTTCAGAGTTAGTTGAAGCCGGTAAAGTCAGTCTGGATGGACGGAAGGAAACAACTGCCAAACCCTCTCAGAGGGATCCTGTACCTGAGGTTGAGGAGGCAGAAACCCCACATGATAGTGACGAAGAGGAGGAATTGGACTATCCATCAGTAAGTCAAGATGAGGCTAATTACCCATTATTCACTGTTGTACATGACATTCCCAGAACTAAGACCAAGCCTCCCTTGCAACTGGATGTGAGTCCAGTAAGGTCAGATCTCAACCCAACTGCTGAAGAATTCCATCCCCAACAGGTAGAGAGAGAGGAACACTCAAACACATCTCAGGTCCCTAGCGTGGAAGCAGATGAGGATAATAACTTACCTGCCGACCCCTTACCTGGAGATGAGACAAACTTACCTGTGGAGGAAATAGAACAATCTGCTACTGTACCTGTTAAAGAAGGTCTGACAATACCCAATGAATCAATTGATGAAGAACCTGAAAGAGAAGTTGACAATGCAGATCTGACAAACCGGAATCGGAGAGCAATGAGAGAGGAGAACGAAAGAGACAATGTTGGAAAGGAGATTGGACTGACTGATACCAGTTCTGTTCAGGATGAAAGAGAACCAGAGGCTAGATGGCCAACCAGAACTAGAAGAGAGCCTGACAGATTAGCATACAAGTCTCTTGGGAACCCTTTCACTCTTGTCATGCGCTCTATACTACACAGCCTTGACCAAGTTTTCACAGAGGCCCTTGATTTGCCCAATGTACCAAGCCCTTCACCTTCCCCTTACACAAGCCCAGTTATTGATATTTGAGTGTGAGTTGACCTGCAGAGACGCATGTCAATTAAGGGCGGGTGGATGTAACCCCTATGAAAGTACAG
>NW_023339674.1:1390992-1404884 GCF_004916995.1 Morone saxatilis
TGCTGTTCTTGGGTCCAACCTCACACCCATTACAGCGAGAGCTGCAGCGTCAACCAGCTGCTGATGAACCTGCGTCTGACAGCTGAACATATTTAGGACATTAAATATTCATGTGAACAGTCCAAGTTAAAGCTGCTTCTGCATTAAAAATACTGGTCCTGGTTATGATATCATACTAACAGACTGAGGCTGAAGAATCACGCATTGATTTTTGAGACGTTTACTTTTGAAAGGACACCACTGAGACAGCCATTTGAAATCATTTTATTTAGAACAATTAAAGCCATACAGATAAACTGCAAGCAATATAATTGTATTGCCATTAAGCCAACAAATAATGCACATTTTAAATCAATCAAAAATCAATAAACGTTGCTTTAAAGATCCAGTGTGTAACATTGAGGAGGATCAATTGGTAGAAATATAATATTCCTGGGTATATTAATTCAATTTAATTAAATTTTATTTGTATAGCGCCAATTCATAACAGAAGTATATCTCAGGACACTTTTCAAATAGAGCAGGTTAGACCGAACTCCTTATAACATTTCGGGGGGGGGGCGGGTCGGCCGGACAGGATGTTTTTTGTTTTCCCTCTCCTTCGCCCGCCGCGGCGCCGCCGGCGGGCGCGTGCGGGCGGGCGCGGTGCTCCCCCCTGAAACAGGAAGGACCCAAACAGTTACCACCAATGAGCAAGACCTTGGGATACCTGGCAAGGAAAAACTGCCTTTTATACAGCAGAAACCTCGGACACACCCTTCGGCTCTAGGTGGGTGGTCGTCTGACAATAAGAATCTGTGTGTTTGTGACTTTAGAAAGAGACGTTTTTATCTACGGAGGGAACGGGTCCTCTTCTGGTGGCGTCCGCCATGTTCAACCACCATGTTTCTACAGTAGCCCAGAACGGACAATCCACTAAATCCTACACACTGGTCCTTTAATTAGCACAAACTTTAGCCAATTCCCACATTTTAAACATAATTTGACATAAAACATCGATTTTCACACCAATAAAACTAAATAAAAAGCCCCAATGAATCAAAGAATACACAATGATATTAAACAGAAAATAAAAGGAGAACAAACAGCTTTGGTCTGTGAGATCATCCAGAAGAGGATAAACTTTCATTTGAGTCTTAATTTCATACATTGAACTCTGTGAATATTTGACTCTTATTTATTATTATTATTATTATTATTATTATTATTATAATAAATGAATCTCCCAACTTCCACAGTTGAAGATCAATATCACTATCAGCATGAGCTCTGACGGCATACAAGCACATCAGATGACCTGATAGAAAGTCTTCATTTTTAGCTTTTCCCTTATCTATCAACCATGATCTTTTTTTTTTTTTGGTCACTTGGATTATTTATTCCTAATGTGACCTCTGACCTTTTGACCTCCATGATAATTGGAGGCTGGTGATGACATTTGGGATACGAAGCAGTCGTGGAGCTGAAAGCCCTGATACACCAAGCCAACCATTGGTTTCTGGAACAATTATTAAAATTCTAAATGATAGATTAAACGCTTAAAATAAGATTATCTCTGGGAGATTGATACATTTATTATTCCTCCATTACATATTCTTTAGGTCTCGATGGCGCCCCCTAAAGAGCAGGAACCTGCTGCACGTTTCACCCATATGCATGAAAATCGTTACACACGTATTTCATGTCCAGACATACAATAAAGCCTCCTAGACCCAACAGGAAGTCGGTCAGTTTGAATTTATTGGTCATTTTTGGCTATTTGCGCAGATTCTACTTTCAAGAACTCTTCTTGTTGATCAGATCGACTTCAAATGTCAATACACTTGAAAGATCATCACAACGAGTTGTTAAAGGTTTTTGTCAAAAGGGGGCGTGTCTGTGGCGTCAAATCTCAATGTTTTGCCAAGAAACAGGAAGTTGTTCTAACCTTAATGTACAAACGAACGCAGGTTTAATCTAAAATGGATGAAGAAAATGTATGATAAAAATGTAACTACTGACACTTGAATATACAGTGTTGTGTGTTGGTACAGTGGTATAAAATTGGTAAATAACCATCTAATTAATAATAAATTATGTGCTAAATGCTAAAACTACCCAATCACGGTCGGGGTTAGGGTTGGGGGGGTTAATACCGGTGCTTTCAATACTTTTGACACGGTACCAGTGTCTAAACGGTGCACAAAATTATGTTTGGCAATGTTAAAGAACGTTAAGAAAACCCAACAATATTACTTAAATGACGTAATAAGTAAATAACGTAGTCATCATCAACGATCTCTAAACGGTAAAACACACTTTAGACTGTTTAAGGTAGCTACTAGCTAACAGTAGGCTGTTCTTGTTCAGTTGTCTCACAACAGAAAAAGAAACTATAGCCGCAATCAGTTCTTTGAGGTCAGCTTGGTGTGTCAGGGCACCGAATCTGGACAGGACCTTCATTTGAGATCCTTAAACCAGCTTCTCCAGTCAAAGACAACGGTGAAGCTTTAACCAGACCAGCTACTTTATGACCAGACGATATTTTGCATCCTTTTTCAATACAAGATTTAAGTCTGGAAACACGATTTTGCAACAAGGCCTGTTCCCAGTCTCGGAAATATCTGAAACTGGTTTTGTTGGATAGTTTGGGAGAAATCTGCACAGACGGTATATTTAATAACCGTCTGCAGGATCCAAGAGGAGCGGATTATTGGACGTGTAACACACAAACCTTTGAGAGGAAAGTGTGACTTTCACATAACAATGTACACTTGCTCTTGGTGAATATGGTCAGCTCTACTATATATAGAAAAATAAATACAATAATAGGGAAGGGACTCAATTGGGAGGAAAGTTGCTGAGGGGAAGTGAGCGCTTAGTAGTAGTTTTCTGTCTTTCATATGACAGTTTGACCTTTAAACCAGACTTTTTCATCAGTCTTTGTCCTCGTCTGCAATAGACATGGCCTCAGTTTCTGCTTTATTACGCAGATGACACGCAGCTCTATGTTTCTAATGACACAAAAGAACTGAAACAAGTAAACAGACTGTGTAACGGTTTTCAGGGTTTTCAAAACACACAACTGCGTAGCGTCCAATCACACAACAAAATATAATTTCATACTTCAGTGAAACAATCAACAGCAGTAGATGAAGTAAATCTACGCAGAGCTTCAATGAACTTTGACATGTGAAATCGTTTCTCAAGTGACCCTTCCAAAGTCCGGCCTCTAAGTGCCGTTACTTATTAAGTTATATCAATGTTAGCAAAATGCTCGCAAACAAGCAAGTTAATCTACATCACTTGTTAGGTTAACTGGCAAGTTAGCCCTCAAACGCTACCTAACTAGCTAGCTAATCCACATTAATGATTAGTTAGCTAATTACATTCGAATGAACTGCAGTCAACTCTGTCAATTCACAAACCAAGCTAGTAAGTTAGCTAAATGGGAGCAAGTCAGTCTATATGGCAAGCTACGTTGGCATATTACTTGCTAGATAGCATTATAGTGGTTAATGACTAAGTTGCAGAGCTTACAGCATTTTATTTCTTTGGTATTTCCTGAGATTTAAACCACGAATGAGCCTGAGACCTTCTGAAAGCAGCTTTCCTCAGACCACCAGGTTACTCATTAAAAAAAGATTTAAATATTAAATTATATAACAAAGAAAATCAGGTCCCAAAAGCACCATTTTAAACTGTATATAATTTTCTTTTTTAAACCTTTTTTTTAAACAAACAAAAGTATATTTAGTTTTAAAATATAATATACTGTAATAATATCTTTCTATGAAATAATTTCTGTATATGTAACAAAAGTTATAAAAGGGATATCAAAAATAAATATTATTTTTATTAATAATTATTGATTAATTGATTAATATATTTTAATTTATTTGATTTGATATTTTGTTTTCCTCCATGATTAGACAATGTCCACCTTAATTTGTTCATTTGCAGCAGTGTATGAAGTTGTCTCCACCGCAGATTGTGCCGTCCTTCGTTTGCATTTCCAGTACAGACGCACGAAGAGGGAGACAACACCGGCAGTTAGAAAAATGATAGCGGTGACACCGAGCCCAAAGGTCAACTTGTCCACACACCGACCCTCAAAGATGCAGATCAACGTGTTGTTCACTGTAAGGAGACAAAGAGACAAAGAGGAAAGAAGTAATAACATTATCACTGAGTTACTGAAGATTATAGCAACATGGCTCTACAGAGCAGTGGTTCCCAACCTGAGGGTCGGCACCCTCATTAGGGGTCGCCAAAGCTTCATATACGGTTGTGAAGCCTCCATTATTTAAAAAAAACATACATAGTAGGCCTATATATCAGCATTTCATTCTTCATTCATTTTCATTCACTTCTGTAAAGGCCAAGCCTATTAACTCAGAGTGATTGTTAAAAAATATGTTAAAAAAGACAGAATACAGTTGTTGTTGTTTAAAAAGTTCCCTAAACAGGAAATAAAATGCTCAAAATTCACCCAAATCACAAAAATCAATCAATCCAATGTTTGGGTTCATTGTACAGTTTTGAATATAATGTTAAATATCCATATATTATGTCGCTGAGATATAAAAGGAACCAGGTTAACAGTAGGATCTATAGGACATCTGTGTAAAGTGGTGTAATTCCTGTGATTCTGTTAGATTAATCAATTAATCATGCTGTTTGAAACTACATATCAGTGACAGAAGTCTGAAAGCATTGAAAGGCATGTTATGTAACTTCCCCTCCATTCAGATGTGGTCTGGCTGATCTCTACACACAAACTTTTTTACTTCAAGACCACGTCCTCCTCTGTTGTTTTTTAGATAAATGAATGGTACATTTAACTGACAGAACATGTCGTGTGGCTGCCGCATAGGTTAGGGTGAGCAAAGAAGTGATCAAAAGTGTGAACAGAAGAACGGGAAAACGGTACATCAAATTCTCAGAAGCAGCTAGTGCACAATAAAAACAACAAGAGGGGATTTTATCACAAACTTCCTGTCTGATGATGACTGTACAGGAAACCTTTCATAAATGGGTGGGTGGAAAATCATATTCATCATTTATCTCCAAGAAAGGACATTTAAATAAAACTGAATTACAACCGCAAATATGTTTTGCAGGAAACGATGCAGACTGGATCAAGTTTTATATTAATTTACTGTAAAAAAAAATCTTTTTATTCCTCAGTTACCTTATTAAACAATGTATGACAAAAACATTCACAAAAACTCAATTTCTCTGTATTTTTATATAAAATCCAATCATTGTGTCTTCCTGTAAAGCTAAATGTGACGTGTGCTTATGTCAGCATGAACCGACTGATTTCAACCAATAATATCCTGATATTCACCCGTCAATCAATTCTTCAACTTTTTTAGTGACACAGAGCGAAGATTACACTGTCCTCCGTCAGCGTCAGATGCTGCATTCAGTCACATTCAGTTTTTACAGGAAATATGTAAACTTGATATATTAAATGAACGCTTGCAGTGATTAAAGCTTTAATAAATAGTTTTAAGGTTATGGCAGCACTTGCGTTAAGGTTTGGGGACGATCCTGGTCTGGGTTCATTCAGAAGAACTCTACAGTGACACGTGATTACTGACATTTAACCACAACCACTTCCTAACCTTCACCAACCACAGACAGGAGTTTGTACTTCCTTATGTACTTAAATGTATTGCTTCATTCACTTAGAAAAACCTCTAGTCCGAGCAGTGATTTGAAAAAAGAAATCACATGTGAGGGGTGTTTGAGGTAAAACTTCAATAAACTTACCGGAAGCAGGCAGTTTAACAGGGTTCAGGTTGGGTTGATCCCATTTGAGACGGCTGCAGTTTACTAGAAAACACAAAATAAATGGATGGTTGTTAATTTTTCTGTCATGTTGTTTTAATTAAAGGTTGCATATGTATTTGTAATTATTGTTATGTATTAATCACGGGTTGTAAGGTAGCTTTGTTCCTCTGCTGCCTGTGGGACTAACAATTTCTAAATGTGTTTTTCCTAATGTTTAGGGATGAGGGTCAGTTGTGGGGACCTTTTCAATTTCCAGTGGCCTTCTCTCTCTGCTTCCCTACAGTGCCAACAGTGGGCAATGCTAAGTCCAAAGTCATTTACAAAATGGGGGCTTTAGTTTGCTAAAACAAAAGTAGGATTTAGTTTGTAAGTAAGTCTTCTTTGCCCAAATTACACTCTTAATCTTAAACCTTAATCTAAAATGTGTTTTATGACCAGTATGTAAAATCTTAATATGTAAACTAACTATATAGTAATGAAGTAAAAGCAGAAGTTATTTTAATTGAATTGAATTTAGTATTTGGAAAATTGGTTCTGCTGAAGCACAGAAAGAGGTTGAACATTTAGCTCTAATTACAGTAATGACACAGTAACTTATTGTTTCCAACTCTCTTTATAAGCTCCCACATTATGAGTCTTATGTGTTCACATAATAGAAACATTAAGGTTGTTCTTATATTGCAGCACTCACCTCTGCATTCGGCTTCCTCGAATAACTAAAGAAAGAGAAGAATGATTTTAATGCCAGAGCTTTCCAAAGAAATTCAGGTGAAAACAACTACAGTGGAAGATTGGTGTGAAAGTGAAACACTCAGTAATAAATCACTTTCTCAGTATTTCCTGTTGAAATTAAGACACAATGTTAAGATTCAGGAAGTGCTGACTGCGTCTCAGGTTTGAGTGGGAGGAACAAATAAAGTGGTGAGAATTTTATTTACTTTATTGGTCGACCAGAGAGGAGAGCATTACGCCTGCATATAGAAGCTATTTCATGCACATTCATCAGGTTGTTTACACTCTGGACTGTTCGTCTGACTGGTTAGACAGAAATCTGGGGAATCCCCTTCACGTTCCTGATATCATTATTTAATACTTCCAGGCTCTCCGCACTGAATCTATACATGAAGCTGTTCCTCACCCCCAAACAGTCCCGTGCAAAGCGCATGTAGTCCTGGCAGTGTTTCAGGGTGATGGACACGTTGGTCACCTTCACGACCTGGTCTGGAAGAATAGTGGAGTCGTGGGCGAGCGAGATTTTCTGGAAAACAAAAACAGATCGATGCATATATTTATTATTTATTATCAGTTTTTGAACAGAACTTCAGTGGTCAGGTGGGGTTTTTCCATATTTCAACACATTGTCTTGAGAAAGATAATTGGAGTTGTGGGTAGTTTCCAGCTCCACTCGACAGAGGCAAAGAGAGATTGCTCAATCTGAATGTTTTACACACCAGGAGCTGACAGATGAAACATATTTATGTGTCACATGGCAACAACTCACAACAACTTACTGACGTCCAAAAATCAAAAACAAAAATCAAAACAGTCATTTTGTTCCCTTTATAAGAATCTGAGGCATTAAACATATTATTTTTATGTATTAATCACTTTTTATTGCGAATGAGTAAACAGGTTGTAACGTAACTTAAAACATTTATTAATTAATAAAATAATTCTTCAAGCTAAATTAGCAGTCAGGTAACAGCAGCTACATTAGCAGTTAGCTAATAAGTAACATTTAAAGAATGAATAACATTAATCATTAAGCTAACTAATGGATCTTCACTCTGTGTCGCTGAAAGATTGATTGGCGGGTGAAGTGTGACGATATTATTGGTTGAAATCAGTTCATGCTGACTAAGATGAAATTGTTTGTGTACTTTTTGTCATACATTGTGAAATAGGGGAACAATATAACTGAGATATGATAATCTTTCACTTCACCTGGATCCTCAGTAATAAACCCAGCTGTGGTGGAGTGTGCAGGACTTACGTTCTTGTCCTCCCAGAGGGTGCTGCAGGTGGATAAACTGGGTTGGGACAGCTGATACTGGACCGAACCATTGGTCTGCGCGGTGACGTTGCAGGTTAGTGTGGACTGAGACTCAGCTGCAGCTTCAGGAAACATCAGCTGAAAACCTGAAAATGAACCACATCACAAGTTACTCACAAAATGACCTCTCTATAGTCAGTGTTTGTCCATTCTGGGCTACTGTAGAAACATGGTGTGAGTTGTTGTATTAATGTTTAAAATCTCACATGATTTCTTTATTGTTTTATTACATTTATTACAGTTACATTATAGCCAGCTGTAATAATCCTAATTATTGCTTTAGTCATCAGTTTTGACTTCACCTCGTATAATGATTGTGACACTTTCCTATTGGGAAAGCTATAAAATTACTTTCTACAGTTGTGTTAGAGTAGGACACAACATTTTTAATATGTCTCTTTATGGAAATATGAAAACAAACTTGCATTAATTCCTTTTTATTTAAGCAGAATTTAGAGGAAACTGGTCCAGTTTTAAGACCGCGGCGGCTCTGTGAACGCTCAGATATAAACCGCAGTCTGAGTTTATCTCTCAACAACTGAAGCCTATCTCAGTATTGAGTAAAACTCTAATCTCCGCCACACTCGGCCTGTTATAAATAAACCCTGCCCAGTTTATAGCTCCTGTGCATTCACTGTACGTGCCGGTATCTGCCTAACAACCAGTGTTTATGTTTGATCATGAAAAGCTCTTAATCACTATTAAATTGAACTGCAGCGATAAGCAGCTAATGTGTCACTCCCTCAGTCTGTGTTATCACAGCCTCTCTGTGGTTTGCGGTTCATCACGTTTGTCGCTGAATTACAGAAGTTAAGATGATCTGAAGGTAAAATGAGTGTTTTTTGTTTCCTGGAAGTCTGGTGGACGAGCTTGAATATGGGATTATTACGCCTGTTTTGTGGTTAAATTCAAAGGTCTTTTTATCTCTGTAGGCGATTCCTTTTCATAAATGCTGTCAAGAACACCTTGACGAATAAACAACCTGAGTCTGTCCAGTTGGGAAACAACTTACCTCTGTTCTTTTTAAGTGGGGAAACAACAACTCACTTGTAGTTTGAAACCAACAACAAAAAAACTTGTTAGTTTGGGGAACAAACAAACAACTACTGTTTTAGTTGGAAAAACAAACCAACTTACTGTTGTTTGGGGAAACAAAACCAACAACAACGTGGTTTTTTAATGGAACAAACAACAAATACTGTTTTAGTTGGAAACAAACACAACTAACGGTTAGTGAAACAAAACAACAACAACCTGTTAGTGGAAACAAAACGAACAACTTACCTGTATAGTTGAAAACCCAAACAAAAAACAAACTGTTAGTGGAACAAACACAAACTACTTTGTTAGTGGGGAAACAACACCAACTTACTGTTAGTTGAAACCAAACACCAACAAACTGTTAAGGTTGGAAAACAACCACACTACTTTGTTTTTTAGTGAAAACAACAAACACTGTTTTAGTGAAAACAAACACAACCACTGTTTATGGACCATTTTTGAAACTTTTTTGCAGTTAAAGTTCTCATTTTCCTGCAAAGGTTGCCCATCGAGTCAAAGAGGAAAAGGAATGTTGGGTTTAAAAGGTTAAGTCAAAAAAACCGCAGCATTCCCTTTTAAAGAGAAAGAGTTGGAAAACAAAAACCTGGCTTTCACTGCCCGCCTGGAAAAAACAAATCAACTGTCTTGTCTTATTTCAGTTTCTGGGTCTCTTCTGAACGAAGAAAAGTTTCTTTGGGGGGTCTTTTTATGTGTCCCTGCTTGTCTAGAATAGTTATTATAAACCCATTTTAGTAAAACCGCCACATTGTTTTTTTAATTAGGAAAGACGTTTACAACAACATGCCACAAAGGGCAAAGCTGCCCCTTGTAAGAAAACTGATAAAAATGGATCGCTGATCAGCCAGTGTCAGTAATCAATACTTAAAACTACTAAAAAGCTCCCTGCCACCAAACTCCCCTTTTAACAAAATTCACAACATTTTAAACAATTTCCCTAACGTGTTTGTTTAACGAACACGTAACTCCTAGAAAACACGAGCCTTAAAGCGTCCATATGTTCCGCACAGTTCCTTTGAACTTGTCATACAAGGATTTCAATATCATTCCATAAAGAATACAGGTGGGTATACTGAATCATAATCATCCATTAAAGATTACAGTGGTTTTTATACTGATCATTAATCCATAAAGGATACAGTGTATTACCTGAATCAATATCAGGGGTAAAAAATTCAATTTTAAGTGCAACAGGTGGTTGGATTGGGTTGTTTTTTTTCCTGAAAGATTGAAAAAGGAATGAAAATGACATCACTCAAGAGAATTACCTTTTCCAGAGGGTGTGTCGAAATGAAAAAAAGAAAAGCCTCAAAAAGTCTTCTGTTCCTGCCTTGTCCCGTCTTGTTCCTTCTTTTGCCTGTCCTTTTGTTTGTCTTGTCTTGTCTGTTCTGCCTTTGGCCTGCTGTCCTTGGTCTGGTTCTGCCCGTTCCCTGGTTCTTGTTGTTATGCCCCTGTTCCTTGCCCTGGACTGTCCCCCTGTTTCTGTCCTTGTCCTTGCTGCCTGCTGCTTGTTCCTGTGTCCTGTCTTTCCTTGTCTTGTAATGCCGTTCTTGTCTGTTCTGTCCTTTGCCCTGCCTGCCTGTTCTGCCTGGCCTGCCCCCTGTTCTGCCTGCCCTTGCCTTGCCTGCCTGCCTGCCCTGCCTGCCCTTGGTTGTTCTGTTCCTGTCCGTCTTTGTCTTGTCCTGCCCTGCCTTGCCCCTGCTGTTCCTTGCCTGCTGCCTTGCTGTCCTGTTCTGTCCTGTCGTCCTGCCGTTCTGCCCCTGCCCTGTCGCCGCTGCCTGCCTGCTGCCCTGCCTGGTCCTGTCTGTCCTTCTTGGCCTGTTCCCATGTCTGTTAAAAACTTTGGTTTTGGTTTTTTGGTGTAATAAAGTAATGAATGAAGTGATGTCCACCGCTCAACCGCATGTTAAGATTTGTGATCCACCCCGTTTTTGTTTTCGGTGAGAGTAATGGAATGTATTTGCATACAAAACCAACTGACAACCAACCAAAACTGAACACACCAGGACACACTGACAACAACACACCCACAGCACTGAAAACAACACAAACCACAACTGACCACACACACACACAACCTGAACCCACACACACACACCTGACACACACAACAAACTGACACCAAACACACACACTGACACACAACAAGAACTGAAAAACAAACACACACAACAACACTGACACAACACCCACAACACTGACAACATTTCGCGCTCTTCAACTTTTAAACTAAACTATAAACCTTCACATAAAAACTTGTTGCTTTAGAAAAGTAAACATATTTGGCTCCTAAAACAAGGTTGTTTTATTTATGAGATAATTGAGAATAACCTACTCCATCTTCAGTGAGCTCCAGTTTAACTATTTATTACATTTTTAAATTAATAATGAAACCATCTTTCTGCTTTTGTCTTTTTCATTGATTTTAGCTAGCACGCATATTGCCATAATTATAATTCTGTACCAAAAGAACTATAGTGGAAAAACACACAAAATCAAACCGAGACACACCTTGAAGCCAGGCAAGCTTTTTTTTTACAATAATAACAGAACAGAATGAACATTTTGTTAAGACTCTTTTCGCTCCCAATCCTGAAGCATCGATTTATTTCACAGGAAAAACAAATCAAAAGAAATGACTTTTAATATTGGGATCCAAGACCCCCCTGACTTTGTTTTGTTGAAACTTTCATTGTTATCCTTTTGTGGTTTATTTCAGTCGGCAGTGAAAAATTTAAAAACACGTGATAAGAAGCTTGTGTTTTAGAAGACTGCCCTGGTCCGTATGGTGATATAAATGGTTTAATCCACGCAAGGTTGTAAACCCAAAGGGTATCTTGAATATGTTTTTTTGTTCCTGTTTCAGTTTTTCATTTTACCTCTCGCTGAAACCGTCCAGGAAAAAGAATTGTTCGTTTACCTCCAGTCAGTCACATCTGTTATCACACACCACCACACAACACACACACACCAACCCAACACCAACACACACACACGTTCTGTCTTTCCAGGGGCCTTTTCAACCGAGACTCCGTTTTAAAGCTAGAGTGAAGACGATGGTACCATATGAAAAAGAACTAAAGACCCTTGAGGCATCCCGTTGGGTACCCAACAAAACCGTCAAATGTTTAGCTTTTTCGCCTAAATATGCTCCAAAATTTAGTCTTAAAATGAACCGTCTTGACCTCAAAGAAATTTCTGAATGAAACGGGCTAATTCCTGGCAACACGGGGCGCAAATAAAGAAGTTTGTTATTTATAAATTTATATATGAAATGGAAAAGTTTTTTTGTGGAAAGTCAGTTTTTGAACAGCTTCAACAGACCACAAGTGTGTGGTGTTTGTGTTGGGTGGTGCGTGCACCCCCAGTCAAAACAGGACACAACCTTTTGAACTTCTTTGAAATAAGCCACCAGTTTCTTTTTGTGGTTCCTCAGCTTTTTCCCCCTTTCTGCCTTTTCTTAAAGTTTTGTTGTCTTTTCAGCCCTTCCTGTCCTGATCAAAGGTTTTTTTTTTGGAAAGCCCCACAACCAGCTGCCACCTCCCGGACTGTTTCCTGGGAATATTCAGCCAATTTACAGGAAATTCCCATCGAGCTTAAGTAAGTTTTCATGCCAACGTTTTTACCCTAAAATTCAACCTCTTTTCAATTATATTAAGGAAATTAAAAGTTCTTTGCCATAATGGAAACAGTTTGATTACAGGTTGTTTGTGTTTTTTTTTTGTTGGTGGTGTTGGGTTTGTGTGTGGGTGTGGTCAGGTAGAAAGGATGCCTGGCAGGCTGTGTTTCAATGTTTGCTTTGCGAAGGCACAATGCCCACAATAAATTTATTAAATAAAGTTGTATTGGTCCGGGGTTTTTGTGGTTTTTTTGCAGCTCCAGGGACCAGTTGAAGGGGTTTGGGAAACCCCCAGCAGCCCCATTCCTAACTACGGCAGTTAAAATACCAGGTAGAAGAATACACCACACACACACACACACCCACAAACACAACAATCTATACATCTTAATAATGATAATCATACTGAACTACACCAATCTTAATAGGAAAACAAAGAAACCTCCCTCTCCATACTGGACTTCCACTTTTTTTTCACACTGCAGTGAATCTGAAATATCACAAACTTCTAAACCAGATTAACCATCAAAAGCTAAAACCATCCCGATCGCTGAATTTGAAATTGATCGACCATTAATAATATAATAATATAATATTGAATCTGATTAATTAATATCCCCAAAGATCAATATTTATCTTTTCTTTAACAAGTCGGATGTAACAAAGAGAAGTTTTGCCCTGGAAAGTCCCTCAGCCAGCCTTCCCTTCTTGGTTTTCAGACACTTCGAAGGAAATTATCAAAAAGGCAAGACACACGCTTTGATTATTTGAAATCCTTGTTTTTTGTATTTGTTTTTTTGTTTGCTTAGTTTGTTTTTACATTTATTACTTATCGATTGGATTTGGCCTATAGTGGCGAGCCTTGTTTCGATCCGGAATTCGAGCAGTTTTCAAGCCCCGGCAGTTTGAAATTCTGAAGTGTTGAAAAGAAGTGATTGGCGGTCTTTTAAAGTTTCAATGAACTCACGAGGAAGACGAAAGAATTCCACTGCACGCTTCCCCATATATTTTTTAAAAATCCTTTATATAAATATATATATTTCGTATAAAGACTGTTGAATACAGCCCTGGACCCGTGAGTTTTAAATAGTTCGCTTTGCTGCTTTGAACCGCTTTCTTCTCTTCACCGACTCTGGTTTGAATGAGGAACAGGAAAGCTTCCGCAAGTGTAACAGCGAGGAAGGAGGGTCCCGATGTCCAGTCCCACCTTAACGTCACTGTTGTGTGGTTGGGTTGTGGGTGTTGATGTGTTGGTTTTGGTGTTTGGAGAAAAAGAGAGAGAAAAGAGAGAGAAGAAGAAGAGGAAGAAGGAGGAGAGAGAGAGAGAGGGAGAGAACTGAGTTGAGGTAATAATATCACAAATTTTAAATTTAATGGATT
>NW_023339674.1:1404909-1407866 GCF_004916995.1 Morone saxatilis
ATAAAATTCAGACAATTCTGCCGCGCGTGAGTGCGATGCTCCTTTCAGGCTCGGTGATCTGGACATTTGTGGAAAATTGTTCTGCTTATGGCTTTACAAGCCTGTTGTGTCTGGTGAAACCGTAAGTGTGGTGTTTCGCTGGGTGTTGGTGAATAGAAAAAGTTATAGACTACAGGGGTTAGAAGATTAATATACAAACTAGTCCAACAATTAAAATATAGCAGAATACATATAAAACACAAAAGACCTATTTCTTAATATCGGATGAGCAATAGATGACAAAAATATATCTACGAAAGAAAATGCTGAAGAAACTGAGAACATCGAGAAAAATAGAAGAAAAAATAAAAATAGCTTAAAGCAAAATTCTCATGTGGATTAATGATATCATTGCGTAGTGCTGGGCAGAGTAGAATACGAAGTTTGTTTCATTAGCTATTGGTCGAAGAGCTTTTAGTGATAAAGTAAAGGCCTGCTAAACGCCGCTTAAAAACACCTGAGACCGCGAACACAGCAAGCCTGAGTTTTGCGGCAGAGCACAACAAACCTGCTTTGAATTGTTGTCGTAGTGTTGTGATTGTTATATTGGCTTGTTTATGGGTGTGGTGTGTGTTGCTCGAGTGTGGGTGTGTCTTTGATTTTACTCATCAGCGGTGCTTTCGTTTGAATGTCAACGTCGCGCTCTTGGTTAGGTCTACTTAGTGAAACCCCCCCCACGTGCCTCCTCCGTTCATGCGCTCCCTCTGAACCCCTTCGGCCTCGTGTCGCCCGCTGCCGCGGTCATGCTAACGTCTTCCCCAAGGAGGGCTTCTCTCTAGTTATTTGCACTGCTAGACCAGGGGAAGTGTGCATGTGTGTGGTGTTTGTCGTGGTGTGGTGTGGTGGTTGGTGTTGTGGTGGTGTGTGTGTGTGTGCACGCCGGCGAGAGAGTGAGTGAGCGTGAAGAGCTGCTGCCATGGCAACAACATCAATGATAATACAAGCTGTAGCCCAGAAGTCTGTGTCTGTCTTTTCTGTTCCTCTCAGCAGCTTGTTGACGGAAAGCAGAACATCATGTTACACTGCAGCACTCTGACATACAACTGTATGTTATATTATACTTTATATTACAGCACGTTATATTATGTTATATCAGTACATTATATTATACTTTATATTATACTATGAATCTGCCACATTCACCCTTTCACACACACATTCACTTAGTGAGCACAGCCCATCAAACACAAACTAACTCATTCATTCACATTCACACCGATGCATCAGGAGCAATTTGGGGTTCAGTATCTTGCTCAAGGATACTCCAACATGTGGACAGATGGAGCCAGGGATCGAACCACCCCTGAGCCACAGCTGCCACAAAATTTACAATACTATATATATATATATATAATAACATTCAATGTTATGTTACGGTACGTTACAGTATATTATATTACATACGTTATGTCATGTCATGACATATGTGTACAGTTATGTATAATCCTAACCTAAATTATATAATATTATAATTATTATCATCTTATATCTTATATTACAGTACATTATATAACATATATTGTTACATTGATACATATTATTACATATTTTATGTTATAGTAGCATGACAAACGTCAAAACACTAACACTAACACTAAGATATTAACACACCAACATACTAACACGCTAAGACGTGTTATCATTGGTCAACAAATTGTACACTTCAAGCTTAAACCTATAATATGTAACATTTCCACATTAAAATGTCTAATTTCCAGACCTATGTTATATATGTTGTTGAGTTGAGTACTTACATTATCTCATGTTTCAAACACAGAGATTTATCTGTAATAATATTCTGGTAACGGTGCGTTTCCTTGCTTCCCTCTAGTTGCTATAACTTCCAGGTAAACACGGGATAAGTTGGATTCGTTGGAGAGTGATGAAGGAAGTTGGCAAACATGAATAAAACTTTCATGCATTAACTCGTCCGTTAATAATTTCAATCAAATTATAAACTGTACGTTTAACTTTCTGTTCCATAATGTATTTTCTTTTGGATGATTTAAGTCTGTTTAAACCGGAAACACGTTCTCGTAGGTAAACATCTAAATGTGTCTGCTGGTGGACCATTCAACGTCTCGTGTCAAAACTCATTCCCTTGCTGAATATCTATGAGACAAACATGAATCCATCCTCACCCAGATCTGCAGCTTGATCCTCTTGTCGTTGCGATACACCGTCTTCACCTTGAAGTCGATGCCGACGGTGCTGACGAAGGAGTTGCTGAAGGAGTCGTCGGCGTAGCGGAACAGGAAGGACGTTTTCCCGACGCTGCTGTTCCCGATGATCAGCAGCTTGAACATGTAGTCAAAGTTCTGGTCGGAGCCATCCCGCTGGCCAAAACGCTGGTCTGCCTTCGCCATCTGGAAGGTTCGATGAGAAAACAAAAAAAACACAATTAGTGAAAATCTATCGAATCAAAGTCAACCCGGGATATCCAACTCCCTTTTCACAATCTGGGTTTCAGTTTTAGTGGTTGCTAATACATTGTATCTCAGTAGTCGTCAACAGATGCTGCCGCTGCCATCTCGCGCTGGTGACGCAATTTAATTTTTCTGAATTGTGTAAATATATCCACTGTACAGTTCCCTCAAAAACATACACAACATAATGTAACAAATAAAGTCAGTGGTGTCTGTCTACTAACATAAGACTTATTCAGTCACTTCTATATTTATACTATAGGTTAGCATTGCAGCAAGTCTCATTCTTTTGTTGGACTACAAGACATGGTGTACGGATACCCTGTGTTCCTGCCCAATCTCACTCATTAGCTACTTCAATCATTAGTGCATTTTTATTTTTTCATGTAAAAATTATCTGTATTAGTTAAGATAATATTAAAGGGGAACTTGGCAACTCTAGCCATTTCTTCGCTGGTTTTAATTTTGTCATTGCATGTTTTCTCAAAGAGC
>NW_023339674.1:1407966-1411897 GCF_004916995.1 Morone saxatilis
GTGGAACGATGGAGTGTTGCAGTTCATTTACACATTAATAACAGTGGAAGTTTATATTTTATGTATAAGTTGCATTTCTGGATGTTACCACCAATATCAGCTTCTGAAAATATAATCAATGAATATTTTCTTGTAAGATAAAACCTGAACCTGGATTCAATTAAAGCGTCACTTCAGTTTCTCAGCTGACTACAAACTGATTTATCAGGCGATCACACAGACACTTCGCTGCAGGCTCAGTCCATTCAGAACCAGCTCTGTAAAGTGTGCTGGTGCTGCTGTGGAACGAGGCAGCGTCTGCAACCAGGAGATTAAATGAGAATAACAGAAAAACTGTGTTGAAGCTCTAGATGAATAAACTCTGGCTTCATTTCAAAGAGGTTGAGAACTGAGTTTACTCCTCAGTACAGTCCTGCTCTGTAGCTCCCTCACAGGCAAACTGCTAACTAGCTAACATATTTACTGCCATAGTAAACTAACTAATCAGGAAGGAAGTGGTGAAGGAGTAAAGCCCTCCTCCTGGTTGATTTGATCGGCCATTTTAATGAGCGGGAAGACTATTTTAACTTTAATGTGTGTAAAAATTGCCAGAAAAAAACACGATCCACAAGAGAGAAGCACATGAGAAATATTCATACTGGTTTAAATAAACAGTTTGGTAACATTTCCCATCAATGCTGCAGAGATTGTGCAAAAGGAATTAAAGGCCAAATAAAGGCAGGTTGAGTTCAGTGATGGAGCAACATTAAAACAGCAGAATGATGCTGTGGAGGAAGAAGCTGACAAACAGGTGTGTGTGTGTGTGTGTTATATGTTTGCTGTTGCAGCACAAACAAGCAGATTTTTTCTGTTTCCATGCCGATGTCTCTGTTATTGATGCTGAAGCAATTACACGCCTCACTGCCTCAGTTATGAGTCATAGCGAGCAGAACGAGCTGCGCGTCTGCAGAAACGCGGCTGCTGATAGGTCGAAGGATCCGCCTGCAAACAGTCGAGGAGGGGCAAAAATAAAACGCTGTTCATTCACAGAGACGCCGGTGGTGGTTATTTTTAGGGGGAGGAGGTGACAGGCTGCAGACGCCTTTGCAAATATTCCCACATCGCTTCGCTCCACCTTGAATCAACGCAGGATGTCAGCGTAAAGCCGGTGCGTAAAGAGGCTGCGTCGCGGAAAAGAGACGTTTTACAGCCAATTTCACCTCGTTTCTGGAGAGAAAAATTCCACTCAGCTCACTGCGAACGACGCAGCCGGTGCTCCAGGAGCTCCTCACAGACCCTCGGGGGATCGGATCGTTGTGGACACATTCGTGGAGCTTTTATTATTGTTTCCTTTTTGGGTGGGAGCGCGGACACCGAGCGAGCTGTCTCCATCAGGTGCAGAGCAGAGAGAGAGAGCATCAGATCCGCCCAGCAGAGGTGAGACACACACAGGCAGACAGACAGACAGACACACAGACAGACAGACAGAAAACACGGATGACCGGCGGTGACACCGGTTTAATGAACACAGACAGGCCTGATGCTGACTGCTAAGAGTCCAGAAACGTCGGTCACACCTGAGCTGATGGAGCCAATTTATTCCTCAGATCTTAAATGAAGAGTTTGTTTCGTCCTCTAATATCCGCAATAGTGTTCACATAACATTGATCATTGATTCATTATTGGTTGTCAGTTTTCTCCGTCCTGTTCTTTAATGGACCCTTTACATATGTCGGCCTATAATATCCCATAATAATCTCACAGGTGCAGCGTGTCTGTGGCTCTCTGTAGGGAGCGGAGCCTGAGTCATTAATCTGATATCACTGTGAATCTTAATAATGATTATTTGTCACATTACAATAATAATTTATTATTATTAAAATGTTCACTGTGTGTCTCTATATTAATTATAATTATACATTTTTATGCTCACATGGTGTTCCTGCTGAATGATGCTTTAATCTTCATAATACTTCCATGTTAATTCTATATGTATGGAAGCCCATTTCTGCCAGTAAAATAAAATAATAATAAAAACCTTGATAATGAAAATATCCCCAAGGTAAGTCATAATTGTGCAAATTTTGAGACAAAAGGTTTAAATTATGGGATAATAGACATTTCTTGTTTTTATTTTACTGGTGGCAGGCTTACAGGCTTCCATATTTTTGGATGTAGTTTCAATTGTGGTGTATGAGGGGCGGATCTATACAGAAATATTCATGTGGTGCAGAAATATATTCAGATTTAATCACAAACAATCACATATATCAGTATTTGTTTGGAAAAGCCCCCAAATGAAGATATTTGAACTCAAAAACATCAATGTGGCACATTAGTAAAGCACTGATTAGAAATATCTAAAGGTGGCATTAGATACAAATAAATCTATAGTTTTATTTCCAAAACTTCATTTTTCCAATGAAAAAAGTTTTAATTGAACTTTGTCTAAAAAGTGTCCATATCAGATCATTAAATTATATTTAATATGTTATTTTTAAATGTTAAATTTGAGAGCATTTGGCACCAAACTGGGGCAGCAGCTGCCTCCCCTCTAGATCCGCCCCTGGGTGTTATTAATGTAGGATTTATGCTGCATCTGTGGCTCTCCAGTGTTCACTGTGTCTGCTGTAATGTCTCTGTAGTTTATAGTAAGTTTAAAGGTCCAGTGTGCAACATTTAGCTATTGTCAGAAATATGATATAATATTAATAGGGATGTTTTCATTAGTGTTTAATCACCTGAATATAAGAATCTTTGTGTTTTTGTGACCTTAGAATGAGACGTTTTTATCTCCAGAGGGAGCGGGTCCTCTTCTGGTGCAGTCTGCCATGTTTCTACAGTAGCCCAGAACAGACAAACAGCGATCGCTGCATGTAATATTTGTGGAAAATAGCCGTGTAAACATTATTAGGAGTATGCTTTTTTCAGAATAAGAGCAGAAACAGAATATTTTTTGTATGTAAATGTAATGAAACCTTTGCGTGTTTGAAATTTAATATGAGGCTTTAACTTTTTCCATCAGTCACTCTCAATCAACAGAACATTAAACAATCCAGTGATTTTAGTTTGATTAGCTGCCAGTTTTTGTCAGTATACTCCATTTTGACATTTTCCATTGTGAACATGGTTAAGATGAGTATAATTGGGACACGCTGTCTGTCTCATAAACAATAGAAACACATGACATGTCTTGAATAGAAAGCAGAAGCAGAGTGACAGACAAACATTATTTAATTTAAGTGCAGAAACTGTGTTGAATGAATTAAAAAACTCCTGACAAACAGCAGAAAGTCAGCTATTTTATAGTCTTATAAACCTCCACAGATTATTAATGTCAGTGTAGCGTTCCCCACAGGTAGAATCATCATTTCAGATGTATTTCGTGGTCATTTCTTCCTCCTCCGGTCCCTGACGGAGAGGATGAGTCTGTACCGACACAGCCGTCCACGCTAGATTGAACCCAGCAGGATCTTCAGCTCTGACTCATCTGCTGCTCACATTCATTGAGCCTTCACACACACAGCGGCTGCTACCCGACTGCAAGGTCCTCCAGAGAGGCAGCGCAGGCTTTTATTTGACTTCATCTGACTCGACAGGTGAAGTCTAACAGGAAATGTTTGTTTGCGCTGTGTCTTTGTTTAACACACTGTGGGTTGTTTGGTGGCTCTTTGTGCTGAATCACATTTGGCTGCAGCTCTTCGTCGCAGTCGGGAGAAAACTTCTAAAATGTCAGATTGGCAGGAACAAAGAGGAGGTTTTCAAAATGGTTTAAGAGGAGCAAATAATCTGAAGTGAAAAAAGACATTTGAATCGTCTTCTGGATGCAGTCGGATGAGTACATGTAGTGTTCTATAAGCATATATGTGTGAGACAGCACAGTTTTCAGATGTAAGCTAATGTTAGCAAAAGTTGCGACAAAGTTTTGTTTAGCTATTAAAGGGGAACTTGG
>NW_023339674.1:1411922-1425368 GCF_004916995.1 Morone saxatilis
CAAGTCTCATTCTTTTGTTGGACTACAAGAATGGTGTACGGATACCCTGTGTTCCTGCCCAAATCTCACTCATTAGCTACTTCAATCATTAGTGCATTTTTATTTTTTCATGTAAAAATTATCTGTATTAGTTAAGATAATATTAAAGGGACTTGGCAACTCTAGCATTTCTTCCGCTGGTTTTAATTTTGTCATTGCATGTTTTCTCAACGAGCTCCCCTACAGCTCTGGGACGTGTATTTCACAACACGTCGTAAAAAAAACTCACTTGCGGCACCCTCCTCCCCTTTCTACCGCTGCTGATGTGCCTTTTTTTCGCCGGGCAACTTTTTCGTGTGGATCTATCTACCGAGGTGGGTAATACCAGAGCCCGTCTACGGAGAGCCTGGCCACTCCCTATTAAGTCCCATTGTACCGAATTTTGGTTGCAGTTCCACACAGAGTTCCACTAGGGGCGATCGCCCATGAGTGCAGAATGAATGGGAGCAGATGGAGCTAGATGGCTAAATGTCTCTTTCACCTGATTGTTGTTGAGAAATCTCAGATTTGATTGTAGTTTTTGCAAGTTCAACATGGGTTATAGGTCGAAAGTTGAATGAACGAGTACTTATGTCTTTCGATTTCTTACAGGTTGAGTTGTTGTTGCCCATAACACTTAGCATTCTGCTAATGAACGCTGATTGGTCAGTGAAGGACTGATTATACGACCAGAGATCCCGCTTGATGGCATCATGGCATCCGAAGCGGGACCGGAATGTTAAGGGGGACTTTTTCGCCCAATTCTTTTTTTTTTACACAGCAACTTTTTTTTGGTTGCTGGCACTTTTATCTGCTTATCGTTATGTATGTACTTATTAGACATGCTCTGGAAGCACAAAGTGACTCGAGCTTTGCCGTAAAGCAGTATCTCTGGCCGTACGATGTGTATGACGTCATTGACTTTTAAAAGACTTTTTAAAGCAAATAAGTGACTCTAAAAAATCTAACGCCAGCAATGTGTAATTTCTTTGACCCCTTTCGAATGCAACATTCAAATTACTGACAAAAATTATATCCTGAGAAAAGTGGATTTTTGAGGGTATAGCTCCATAGAGCTCCATTCATTCTGCACTCATCGTGTGAGCGCCCTCACATGGAACATTTTCACCAGAACAGGCCATTTAACCATCCAAATGATTTCTAACGGGTTATTAAGCTGAAAAAGTTGCCAAGTACACACAAACACACATATGCACACTCCCTGTCTACAGTGGCAATTAAAGAGACCTCTTGGGGCGAAGAGGTTGAGACCCGGCAGGGGACAGAGGAGCCTGTAGGGGGGAGGGACGGGATGAGGAGGAGGATGGGGGGGGGGTTTCATAAGTAGAGCTAATCAGAGCCGATTGATTCAAACTGAAAGCACGCTGATGAGTAAAAATAGAGACACACACACACACACACACACACACACATAAACAAGCATAAACAATACAACACAACAAACAATTAAACAGGTTTTGTGTTTGTTTGCTGAAAACTCATTTTAGCATTTTAGCATGCCTTTAGCTTTAGTCACAAATATGCTATCAAAGCTAATGAAACAATCTTTATTTTATGTCTGGCCCAGTATCGTAGAGTGGATATTATTATCCACATAAATTAACATTATTTATCCTGAGCTCAGTTTGCCTTCAGCAGTCGGAGAAGATTGTTTTGTCATTTATCTCATCCGAATTAAAAAGGTGTTTGTGTGTTTATAAGCTGCGATGGAGATAGACAGAAGATCTCAACCCCGTAATTATAACCTTTTTCTATTTCACCAACACCTAAAACAGCACATTAGTTTGCACAGACCACAACAGCTTAAAGCTATAATCTATAACATTTCCACCAATGTTCAGATCAGAGCCTGAAATGAGCTCGCACTCACTGGCACTTCTGATTTTTGTCAACAAGTACCCTTAAATCTCCTTACATCGACAAAGGCTTGATGCCAAAACACGACCGAAGTTTGTTTTTATGTCTGTCTTGACCATGCTGTGACAATGAAGAGAGTTCCTTGGAGTTTTCTTGTGAGTTTTGTGTCCACTTGTGTCTTTATCCAAAGAGCATGTCAACTCAATGTGAGTCCAGGAAATGCTCCTACCCAAACATTTTATGACACCTTTACCTGTTATTACATTCCGCCATCCCTCAATTAGGGTAATGGCACCTTTTTTGGTCGAATTCAGTGTCTGTCAATAACAGCCTCAATGGCATGTTCACATACTTTAGTATTTTTCCTGATTTGGGAATCCTAGCTACAATGAACAATTATATTTCAGACAACAGGGTTCTTGAGTTAGTTTTCGGTCCTTTTGTGTTTCAACTTGGCAGCCCCATAAAGAAATGTTTGGTGTGGTGTGTCTGGTGTGCATAGAGTCCCGACCTCAACCCCATTCATCACTGACTGTGAACCAGACCAGATAAGACCAACATCAGTGTTGGACCTCACGGATGCTCTGGTGGTCTGACCTGGACTAAATTCCTGCAGCAGGTTCAACATCGGCAGGAAAGACTGAAACCCGGACAGTAGAGGCTGTTAGAGCAGCACACTAATAAACACGGTCTGGAACGAGATGATCAACTCTCATATATGTCAAGCTGTCTGCATACATTTTTGGCCATGTTGTTGGAGTGCAGTGATGAGACATTTATCTCTGCTTTCAACTGAACTGAGAGGAATCAGTCACTGCCTTCGCTTATCACCCTCGATGATTAATGTCGCTACTGCACACACACACACACAGATAATCATGCTCAAATCTCAATTAATTTAAATGGATTTGAGCGCTCGCCACATCTCACAAGAAAGAGAAGGAGAAAACCAGGGATTGCTGAATGAGTGCAGAGGAAGCGAAGCACAAAAGAGCTAAATTTAGAGGAATGACTGCACCCAGACCAGCTGTAGTGGTATGAGGATGAAATGGAGGAGAATGGTGGCTGAATGCTGTGGGAGTTGTTGGGGACATCCGTGAAAGTCACATTGAGGCTCAGCTGGTTTGTTGCAGTTGAGCGGCGATCTGTCATAGGTAATATGTGTTTCAGCAATAAAAATTCAAACAAAAACAGAGAACTTTGAAGGAGCCGCATCTGAATATGCAGCCGTTGCCATATTCAGAATCTCCTGATCCAGTTGATTTGAACAGTTTTGGCTTAGCCCTTAAAAATCAAAGCCCATCAGACATCATTCAGTGATTTTTTTCAGCAACTGCACCTGGATCTTATTTCACTGGTACATGAAGCAAACACACTCATGGAGCCCTTAGCGTTATTGTTATTCTTCAGATAAGAGCAGCAGTTTATATCTGCAGCTGTAAACATGAAGGAATGGATGCAGACTGCAGATGATGGTTCAAACTTATTCTTAGTCTCTTTCACTGTTTTAGCTGTTGGCAGAACGACTAATGAACAGACAGACTGATGATGATGTTCGGGTAAAAGGTGTTAAAGTGTAGATTGAGCTTCAGTGTGAAGTTCAACACATCGCTGTGTTATTGTGAGGTGAGAACAGGTGTGTGTGTGTGTGTGTGTGTGTGTGAGGAGCATCAATTTGTATATTCATACATGTATGTAACTGCTGAAGTGACATGTAGTGTAGTTTCTGAAGCTTCTCATTAAGAAAATGTATGCTTTATAACAACTCATGGTCAAAATGACGGAGCCGGTCTGACTGCTTGCGTCTCCATGGAAACAGCAATTGCAATAATAGCTAAATCAAACAGTCTGGTTTTGACGCCAAAATATGACAGATAATATCCCAGCTTAGTGTGATGGGATGTGGGCTTATCCTTGCTCACTGTAAACAGGATACAACAGTTCATACACAGACTGACTGACTCAGTGAGGTTGGTCCATCCAACACTTTTGTCCAGAGGAAAACAAAGATTTTCATGATATTTCTATGGTAACAGCCAGTGTTACCTACATGCAACAGCTCAGAGAAGCAGAATTCCAGTTTAAGGAATTGGTTGAACTATTTTATTACCTCCCTGGTCTTTTCTGAGCAGAAGACTGAGATTTTTGTACTGTGCTATAGTTACAGGGAAAAGGTCAGTGTTGTAGATACAGGTCAGAGGTCTGTACTGTCTATTTGATTTATATAATAGTAATAATATTGATAATATTAACTTTTTAGTGAAGTCCAATAATTTTACACTAATTGTCTTTCAGAGACAGTAAAGCTTTGACAAAGTCAATTTGACAATAATAGCTGTAGATACTGGGCAGCAATCAGTGCTGTAGATACAGGGCAGAGGTCTATACTACCCTAAAAGTAGTGTGATTGCTGCAAGACACATTGTTATCTCAGTCTTTATTTTGCTTATTATTCTTTTTCTTCTCCATACCTTTTTCTGACCGTTATCTCTTTTGGACCGATAACTCTTGAACACAGCATTAAATTAAAACTGATTTTGGGTGGCATATATACTCTTTTAGAAGCTGTGCCTGCGAGCAGCAGATGCAGCAATCACACGCATTTTCTTCAGGAAATTAAAAATATTCTAGTTGTTTTACACATTCATAAGTTATTTTTGTTTTTTACTACAACTTCACGTTCATCTTGCAATGAATCGTGGGTCATTAAATCAGTGACCTAGGGGACGCTTGAGACTTGACAGTCCAGTGGTAGCTCATATTTTTATTGCTGATTGCTTTGTTTCCAGGACACAGCAGGGCAGGAGCGTTACCGCACCATCACCACGGCCTACTACCGCGGCGCCATGGGCTTCATCCTTATGTACGACATCACGAACGAGGAGTCCTTCAACGCTGTCCAGGACTGGTACGTGATTGCTCAGAAGCTGTAGTGTGTGTGCTTCTGTGTGTGTCTCCAATAAAAGTTCAATTAAAACATTTATATTTATAATGTGCTTTCAGGGCCACTCAGATTAAGACATACTCGTGGGACAACGCCCAGGTGATCATGGTGGGCAACAAGTGCGACATGGACGAGGAGAGAATCGTACCTCCAGAGAAAGGAAAACACCTCGCCGACCAGTTAGGTCAGCTCCAATTAGGTTGCAGTGCTTCAAAACTGATGTTTACCAAAACATTCATGGTATTAAAATCATGCTTCTGTGCAATATTTATACGTACTGTGAGAAAGAGCAGCTGAACTTCGACCTGGGGAAATACTTAAATAATATAACTATATTGCCTATTGCCAAATGACTGTGAGGTCTTTGAATCAAGAATGCACAAAACTGGTTTCAGCTCCACTGCTGGAAGCTATTTCTTCTCTAATGTATGTAAATGTACACATTGCAGGCTTCACTGAAAGGAGAGTCTGTTGCAAAAAGTTACCCAATGTTCAGGAAAACGTTACAGCAAACTTAAATGTCCTCGAGCAAAGTTTTTTGTGAGCAGCTACAGACGGAGATTGAAAGTGATGACATTTAATTTTTATCATGAAAAAGTCACATCAGAGGGATTTATCCAGACTGCATCTGTGAGATATCACACCACATCCAAATGTGTGGACTGGGCTCCCAGGTTACAGAAGATATTTGTGAAGTGGGAAGAAGAGTCTGAATACAGCAAACACACCTTGAGATGCTCAAATAGAAAACCACACCCAGCTTAAGTCAGTAAGAGCGTAAAGATTAGAGTGATAGGGAATGTTAAAGTCACTGGTTTCCAGAGTTTTTGGCTTAAAACAAAGAAATGTCTTCATGTGTCACAGATTTACATCTGAGTCAAGACCAGTTGGGACTTTTCCGTCTGCCAATTGTTTATTTTAAATTATTTTATAAGTCTGATAAACTATTCAGCATTTCACAAGAAAAGTGAAATTATTATCATTAACAGTATATATAATGGACAGAGTCTGTGTAGTGAAGCTAAAGTAGAAGTGTCTTAAACCTGCATTCTTTTGAATGGCCAGCAGGGGGCAGCTCCTAGCGGCCGCAAAAAAGATACTCTTTAAGTATTTTGATGACATTTAATGATTTAATATAATGTTTGATCAGCTTTTTGCTCCCTCCCCCCTCGGGCTCCCCTGTAATCCAAACACTGTCAAACAATATCTGTTTGTCATGGCATTAACACGGTAAAACCTGTTTGCTTTACATCTTCTAATCTCATGCATATTAAGCTCTTGGAGAGTAGCCCCGCCCTAAAGCATACCCTGCTTTATTTACTCTAAATGGGACCATCATTTACTAAATGAACATCATGCTGTATGGAATAAGACTGACACTAGAGACTGAGACCAGAAACTCATCAGGAAACTGTTTACTGAGCTCATAATCAACTGAGAAGTGGGTAGCTATGTATATTTGTATAGGCTACAATATTTTTCTAATTCAGATACTTTGCACTAAAATGTCAAGACCTGAATCCATCAACAACACTTCTAAACACCCATGTATATATAGGTTTTCAGCTGAACAAAGTTCCACTGTTTCGTCCTGCAGGCTTTGAATACTACGAGGCGAGCGCCAAGGAGAACATCAATGTGCGGCAGGTCTTCGAGCGCCTGGTGGACATCATCTGTGTGAAGATGTCGGAGCGCGTGGATGTGGAGGCACCGGTGGCTCCCGGCACCAAGACCACCAGACTGACCGACAAGCCTGCCCAGCTACCTCAGAAGTGCTGCTGATCGTCCGTCTCCGTTCATCTCTCTGCTGTCGCCTCGTCCGCTCCCCTAAGTTCTCGAGAAAAAGAAAAAAAAACATATTAACTATTGTAACATTCCTCAACACACTCTCTCTGCTTCAGTCCATGTTTGTGAGCAGTCAATAATCACTACGCCTACTGAGATTTCTGCTAACTAACATTTATATAGCCAGTTTCATCCCCTTTCCGTCCCCAAGTATCCGGGGTTGGCCCTTACGTAGACGGAGGAGTAAGGGTGGTAGTGCACTCCTGACAAAATGTCGTTTTAATTTGCAGTGTTTGAAAATATTGTAGAGCCACTGTTGATTACATCGCTGTGTGCAAATGCTTGCATGCTAACTGCGACTGGAGTTGTTTAATGACGTTCAAGCTAGATACAAAAAGTTAGACTAAAAGCATCTGGGATAGCATATCTGTGTCCTTGCCAAAATAATTCACAGTAGAAGCTTGTACCGTTAGGGAATACTTGCGCAAATAGGTTGATGTTGGGAAGAGGGTTTGAACAAACCAAATTAAAGGTGGGTCAATCATTCTGGAGAAAGATAGCTGATTGTTGAGTATCATTCCCCGAGGCTTTGGGTTATGGTAAATGGGAAAGAAACAAACTGACTCGGAGCGAGCCAAGTCGAGAATGATCGACCCCACCTTTAAAGAATGTACCTGACATGTGCAACACGCATCGGCGGAGGTCATGGAGCATTGCGTCATTTGACATGCATCATTTGACGTCACCAGACGAGCCATAAATACGCCACTGTGTGTTGCCTTTCCTGTGCAGATTCCAGACTTAAACCGGAAATACACAAACCAAAGGATACAGTTAAAAAAAGGCCACTAATTATATGGCAACAACAGTAATTGTAGAATATCTCTCTCACACTGCCCCAACCTTATCTGAATGTGGCTCTTCCTTTTGGTTGCACAACCACAGAAATTTGATTTTGTTCGGAGTGCACTGCCGACAGGAGCTGAAAGCAGGGTCCACAGGTAAGCACAGCACTGCCTCTCCTCTCAAAGTGTAGCACAACGAGAAACTTACAACACCACAGCTGTTCATGTTCACAAGTTTACAGGTCGCAGTCGTTCACCGAGTCATCTGCCGAAACATCAGATAGGCTGCTTCTCAAATAGCTAGTAGTAGTGAGTCCACTGGAATACAATATGCCTATAGCCCACTAACTGTTACTGGCCTTACTTAGTGCTGTTTTTTGGCTTGAAAGACGCTTTAGGGCTACACCACCAATGCACAACTCCCAGGCAGGGCTGCAGCCGAAATCATTTGAGTCAAATACTTAACAGGAGCGGGTCGAGTCCAAAACCCAATCTGATGCTTCCCTGTAGTGTTTGTAGTTACACAGAGAATGCCTTGTGATGTTTTAACAGGGTTCATTTAGATTATTAGTGTTGGGTAGAATTATGAAACAAATCAATGTACAGTACAGTATGTACTGGAACAATAATAACAGCACTTGCGTTGCACTTTCCTTAACAAACTTTACTTGAAGTGAGTACGCTATTACCTGTATCTGTTTCTGTTCAAACAGTGAAATTATCTGTATTCAAATACATACGTATTCGTAAAGGGACGGGGCTTTAACCAGATGACTGGACTAGCTGCAAGTTGTTATAAGATAAAGAACTAGTTAATCAGGAGGAACAATGCTGATTCTGTCCTGGCCATGGAACAGTGGACTGGCTCAGTGGGGGGGATGTGTTTTGTGGACTTGGAGAATCCTGTGGGGGGTACTGGAACCATTGCTATGAGCCATCTGGTCGTTCTTGGCACATAGTCAAACATGTTTTCAGTGGGTGAGGTTGCCCCTGGTCTCTGATCCTGTTGAGAGTGTCTGGTATAGGAACCTCAGAACTGCGTTTCTGCTGTTTGCAGATGATGTGGTTCTATTGGCTTCATCAGATAGTGGTGGATGGAGAACTCGTAATGATGAGATATTTTTCTTTACATCAACATTATTAGATACTCATCACGTAATCCTGAGATGCTAAGTCATAAATACAAGACAGAATTATGCAGGAAAAAAAACATTCTTTGGAGAATCAATGTAATGCACTTTTGTAGAAATCCAACTGGCTCCGAGAGGTGACCGTAATCTATGAATGGTGCTCTGTTTTGGCAAAATCTTCTATTGTGTCTTAACTGACGACTGAAGGACAAGAAATCTGTGAAATCTGACATTTACTTCATGAGGAAATCTGTTATGTCAGGAGTCATAGAATTTAATCAATGAAAAACTGACAAGACAAATTTAAGTCTGCAAATCCAGATTTGAGCATTCACAAGGAAAAATCTCCTTTTTAGAGCTTAAATCTTAACATGTGAAAGCATGCAGGGTAGGCTGAGAGGAAGCCTGATTTATCTACTTAACAAAGAGACTTTGAAAATTGCCACAAAAAGATGGAAAACAACTACCAAGAGACAGAACATGACTTCTTAAATAATTTCCCCCTGGGATTATTAAAGTATTTCTGTTTCTGATTCTTAAAGAGGCAAAATGACAACCACAGACAATAGGTATCTTGCTCCTATGTAGGAGGACGGTGTGGAGCATTTTACATATCTGTGTCCAGGGCCCCAATGTCTCATAGTCCGTCCATGATTCTATGATAACGTAACAATATGTGTTGGTGGTGTAAAGGAAACAGGAGTTTCACAGATCACAGAGTAAGCTCAGTTTCACCACTGAGACGCTGGTGAGACCTGTGGAGTTGATTTAAATACACAGTGACCTTGGAGGAAAGATATTTTGAACAAAGAGAATCTGTTCTTCGCTGTGGGATTAATGTGCTATTGGAGCACTTGATCTCTTTGACCCTAACTGTAATTAATGTAAAAGAGAAACAGAGCAGAAGGCTTCAGAACTGCAAACCCTTTAAAGTAATAATCTCGGAGAGCCTCATTAAATTATACCAATTTCTGACCCTCACACGCTGCAATAACAGGAAACAAGGCATGTACTGAACTTAATATGGGAGACAACATTGGGTCTTCTTTCTTTCTTTTCTTAACCTCTCAGCCCAGTTTGTTTGGCTGTAAACAAATAAACCAGTAAAATATGTCACCAAATCAGGAACTAAATCCTAAGTACGATACATGTCTGAGTGATACAAGGTAAATGCTGTGTTGCGTAACTAATGGTTACAATATCAGAAGCATGGTGTTTGTTCACAATAGTTCTGACAATCTGCAGCCAACTGTGCTGTCATGTTACACAGACTGAGAGGATGAGCTGTTGTATTGTGGCGCCTTGCTCTGCTGCTACTTTGACGGCCGTCAGTTGACACAATGTAAGGACTCAGTCGGCGTGTACGAGGCGTCAGTTTGTGATACAAACTGCCAAAGCTGACAATGAGCAGCTTTGAAGACGGTGAACAAAGAAGGGATACCGCCTGTTCACATCAACAGAGAAAATTACTGTTTAAAACAGAAGTTAAACTCAGGTTCCTTTTCTCGTTTACTATCACAACCTGTTTTGCTCCTATGAATTCGTACCTGGATGACAGATGTGTACCAGGGGACCACAGAGATTATTAGAAATAAACGATTGATTAAAGTTGGGGAAAACTATTCTGGAGAAATCAAATACGATGATATAGAGCGAACAGCCACAAGTGATATAACTGATGTTAGCTATGTTGTGGGTAAGCAAACCGTCGGTAAAGCTAACACAACGTTCCTGCTACTGTAGCTAACATCACAACAACAGCACATCTTGGCATCTGAATGTCCGTCGGCAATGTTAGCCGACACACAAATCCAGGCTGGAATAACAATTTCTTTGTGTAGTGAAGTGAAGTTTGAAGGCTGGTTTGGTGTCGGTGCCAAATCTCGAACCAGTTCTTTGTGTTTTGATTGCAGAGAACTGGCTCTTCCAGCACGGCACCAACACTTTTGCTCTTTTTCCACTAAATTAGTTCTGGTTCTTGAACCGGTTCTATTCAACATTCTTTAAGTTTTGGTGCGATCTAGCAAACCAGCCAGTTTCGAAGGGAGCCATTGTTATCATCAACAGACGACGCTGCACAATGAACAACGACCTGTAGAATATGAAATTAACACTTTGGGTCAACAAGGAAAACCTGATATTTGTTGGTTCCAACTTTTCAGGTTTCCGAACCAATTTAATTTCGACTGAAATGCTTTAAAGCATTAAACTCAAAAACTAGGAGCTTGAACCGTAACAGAGCCAGTTCCCTGTTGGCCTCTTTGCCTCTAGAAACAAGAACCGCTTACAACATGGGGGGTGCCTTCGTAACACTGAGCTAGCCAGCTGTTGGTCAGCTAACATCAATGTGAGGTGGATACAGTATATTACTCCTATTACTGTAATATTATTACTGACATGTATTAGTAATTGGTTACACAGCTAGTTACTGTGGAAAGTAATATTAATACTGTAATATTATTACTTTCTACAGTAACTAGCAGCAACTCATTACTGATTTGTACTTTGGCCCCTTTACTGATCTGAAATCACATCCTTGGATTATTTTTCTGTCTGGAATTCTAACTGTTTGTTTGTTTTTGTTTTTGTTTGTTTTTTAGCATTAGCTAATTAACTTTAGCTTGCTCTGCTAACGTGGAGAAGAACTCGCTGCTCTTAAATTCTCTATAGTTCACTACAAATACACTAAAACTACATGTGAACTAAAATCAATAAAAACTACACTAGACAGAAAACTGGAAACAATAAAAAATAAAATAAAATAAATATTAATATAAATAAAGTTTATTATCATTATTATAATAAGTTGAGTCACATTTCTTAAGGGCAAAAATATAACAAGAAATAATCCCAACAACACACACGTTAAAACACACCAGATTTTCCCTTTATAGTCAATTATTAAAGAAAAAAACATTTTATTATTTTTACTGTTCAGTTCTGTGTGAACTGGGAACTCTGGTCCAACAGATAAAACCTCTGTGCTTTAAATAAAGTCCAGTCTGTTGTTCAGAGGTTAAATCTGTTCACACACATGTTATAATAATTTACACAGTGAGCTCAGATTTTGAACACACTGCTCATAAATATGAACAGATTTCAGCCTCACAGTCGAGCTCGCTGCAGTTCAACTAAAATAACTTTAATGAACTCATCCAGTCTAACAGTGAACCAGTTGAACCAGTTCAATGTTTCATCTCTCCAGTCGGCTCCACTCAGCAGGAGGATCTCTGGGTCCTCGGGGCTTCTGGATACGACAATTAAACCCTGAAAAACACAAACACACAAATACAGAGTTAAACATGGTCTCAGATTGTGAATGATGTTTAATGTGTCTGTATAATCAGTGCATCCAACGAGCTAACTGTAGCCAAGCTAACTGGGGTTGGCCGGTTGGCTGGGTCCAACATTAAATACATTAAACTGTAAGATTATAAAATCAGCATCAGGGACCAACGTCTCAGTGACGAGCTGAAGGCAACAACCAGTTAAAGAGTTGGATTTAGTGAATTAAAAGCAGCTGTGAAGCAGGCGGACTGTCCCTTTAAGGAGCACTGTCCCTTTAAGGGCCCTGCTCTTTTAAGGAGCACTGTCTCTTTAAGGAGCACAGGTGTACTGACCGATGCCACCAGGTGAACACAGGTTGGTCACGTCTGTGACGGAAGAGGAGAAATCTTCGTAGTCGTCGTCCGCCTCTGAAAGATGATCAGCTGTAAGAGAGAAGAGTCGTTTATCTTCCTCATCATCATCACTTCTATCTTCCTCACATTCTTCCTTTCCTCTCCTCCTTACCTGCAACCAGCTGATAGTCTCTGTTGTTGCCTAGCGACGCTGGCCCCGTCCCCCGCCCTGTGGGATTGGCTTGGCGCTCGCATGGTTCGTAGATGGGCCGTGGGCGGAGTGGCTTGCCCAGGCATGAGGCCCCTTTTAGCTCGCGGTCGGACCGTGCCTGTTTAGACCGGCGGCCGCTGCCCTCCATGCGTAGGTTGTCCATAATGATTTGAGAAGAGGGGCAGCCGACTAAGGTTAAATATATAAATTATTTAAAGAGACATAATTACTATTTAATATAAATATAAACTATATATATAATATATTATACATTATATATGATTATTATATATTATATATTTATATTATATATTATTAATTATATATAATAAAATATTCAACGTCCACAGAAGCCGAAACCGCTGCAGTCGATCAGGTGTCTGTCTTTACCCTGGCTCGCACTGTTGGTTGGGCGTGGCTTACAGTAGAAGTTAGGCGGGGCTTGAATTGAAAGGGGCGGGTTGGGAAGTTTTGGGTTTTGGGTTTGACGACAGCCGGTACGTTATCGTTCATGGCCACTGCTGGAGGAAAGACTGCAGGAGAGGAAAGACAAGTGACACTCAACTTATGTTATATACAGAGTGGGTGTTGTGTGTTGTGTCTGTGTCCTGTTGTGTGGGTTGTTGGTTGTGTGTGTGGGTTGTGTGGTTGGTGTGTTCCCTGTGTTTCCGTGGTGGTGGTGTGGTGGGTGTGTTGTCTGGTTGTTTGTTGTGTGTGTCCCTGTGTTGTTGGTTGATGTGTGGGTCTGTGTTTGTTGGGTGTGGTCTGATGGTTTTGTGTGTGTTCTGTGTGTGTGTGTGGTCTGTGTGTTCTGTTGTGTGTTGTTGTTTGTGTGTGTGTGTGTGTGTCTGTGTGTGTGTGTCTTGTGGGTTCTGTGGTGTGTGTTTGTGGGGGTTGTGTGTGTGTTGTCTTGGTCCTGGTGTGTGGTGGGTGGTTGGTTTGTGGTTGGGTTTGGTGTGTCTTTGTGTTTCTTGTGGTGGTGGTTGTGTGTGTGATTGTGTGTCTGTGTGTGGGT
>NW_023339674.1:1425468-1429638 GCF_004916995.1 Morone saxatilis
CTCTCTCTCTCTCTCTCTGCAGATACATCGAGCTGAGTAACGGCCTGCGAGCGCTCCTCATCTCCGACTTCAGCGGGGCGGACGGGAAGGCGGAGGGCGAGGACGGAGAGGACAAGGGAGCGTCGGAGGAGCGGGAGGAAGAGCAGCAAGGCGAGGAAGAAGGTGACTCGGGTGAGGGGTCGGAGGAGGACGAGGAGGAAGACGAAGAGGAAGAGCAGGACAGCGACTTTGATGAGCTGGACGAGGATAACGCGGGGAAGAAGAAGAGAGGGAGCTCAGAGAAGCAGGTCAGTGTTCCTGTAAACTTTAGTCTAAAGTGTTCAGTTTACTCTCTGAATTCTCCAAATGAAGAGATTAATAACTCGTTGCTTCCGTACAATATTGACCAAAATAATAACAACTGTTACACAGAAGAATGAGAATACAAACAATGCTTCTTCTTCGAGTGTCACTGAGCAGCATCGGACAGCTGAGTGTCGGGTTGTCGTCACCGTTAACCGCCACCATCAGTCAAAGCTGACCAGTCGCACTTCCTGTCGTCTCTCTTCGTGCCGCCGAAGTCCCGCGGTGATCGCAACCCTGTCATACGCCGGTCAGGTCTCACGAGTGGATTCGAGTGCACATTTCTAAAGTGTGTGTTTGTGTGTTTGTTTGTGTGTTTCCAGGCGGCAGCTGCTCTGTGCATCAGTGTCGGGAGCTTCAGCGACCCAGACGACCTGCCCGGCCTCGCCCACTTCCTGGAGCACAGTGAGTCCGACAGGAGAGAGCCGGCTCTACCTTCATCATACACTCATCACTTTACATCCTCATATAATAATAAACTGCAGGAGTGAGAAAATATCTTGTTCAAATGAACCTAATCGTCATTCGGTTTGTTCCACAGTCTCACGAAAAGAGACATAACTGTAAACACCCAGAGAGGGAAAGGTAAACACATAAATAAAGCAGGTTGTGTACATGCTGCAGCGAGACGGCAACAGAGAAAATTAAATAATAGATTGAGTTCAATATATCAACCAAGCCTTAGTCTCTTCTCCTGATGTCTTTTCCCTCCTCTCTGATGTTCAGTGGTGTTCATGGGCAGTGAGAAATACCCGGCGGAGAACGGCTTCGACGCCTTCCTGAAGAAACATGGCGGAAGTGACAACGCCTCCACCGACTGCGAGAGGACCATCTTCCAGTTCGACGTTCAGAGGAAATATTTCAGAGAGGCGCTCGACAGGTGAGGCTTCAAACCCTCCCCGTTCCCTTCACCAGGGAGACGCCCAACCACGGTTCCTTGTTTTCCTGTCCTAAGACTGTGGCGGCGTGAACCACAGGCCGGTACGCAGTTGTTTCCTGTCAGAACATGAGGTTTTCGGGCGTCCCCCCTGTCATGAAGGCCAGTATCTCGTGTGTGTGTTGATGGCAGCTCTTTGAGGGCCATCTGGCTCTCTGATGGGAGGTCAACCGGTTCATTAAAGATCACCGCGAGCACTCAACAGGCCGACTGACGTACCGGCAGGCAGAGGACTGGAAACGAGGAGACACCTGCAGTTTGTTCTGCAGTGACATCTGCCAAAAGGTTCCTCTGCAGGAGGAAACGTGAAGCTAACGAGGTCGTTCCTTTACAGCAGGACTGCGACTAACCAATGTTTTACTCATCTTTTAAACAATTACCCACGTATGTGCTAACACGTCCTCGTCCACAATGACAACCGCATAACTGACGTCTTGTACACAGAAATGTATATAATTTAATTTAATGTTTGTGCATTCTTACCTGTAAAGATACGCAGCAAATGTTTGTTGACTTCCGTAAAGAATCTCAACATTTTGGGAGTTATTGAGTGAAGAGAAACTTTTTAAATGTTTGAAACATTATTTACGACAAATTCTTCCTTTTTTGGACCTTGTTGTAAATTTAACGTCATACATTAATTAATTATTTTTTTATTATGTTTGTCCCAGTGTGTTGGCTGGAGCCCGGCAGCTGAGACACTCTACTACACTTTTACTTTCTCATTAACGCTGTGAACACAGTCGAGACAATAGAAGAGTGTTTCCTGCTCTTAAAGTCCACTCATAAAATCCCACAATGCACCACAGAGCGTCTCTCCTGCAGGGCTGCTGACAGTAATAATGAACATAGAAGTGAGATCCAGGTGGTCACTGAAAAGAGCCAAACTGGAACCAGAATAGTTTTGTGATAAATAATTTTGTGGACTTATCATTCATCCCAACAATAGTTGATGTAATTTTTGTTCCATTTTCTGTTTCTGTCCACTTTTCTCTGTATATATATATTGTGTTTGTACTGACAGCCGGTAACTATCTACTGAACCCTCGTTGTACCGTCTACAGTTTGTAACTGTGTGTTTGTGTTCCAGGTGGGCTCAGTTCTTCATCTGTCCTCTGATGATAGAGGACGCCATCGACAGGGAGGTGGAGGCTGTGGACAGCGGTGAGTTCGATACCTCTGTGTGTCGCTGTCTCTCCACAGCCACCAGACTCCTTTCACTAAAACAGTGATTTTATATTGTGGTCTGAACGAACCAGCAGACTTTTAATAGTTGTTGCTCTCGTTTCCTGTTCAGAGTACCAGTTAGCGAGGCCGTCTGACTCACACCGGAAGGAGATGCTGTTTGGGAGTCTGGCTAAACCAGGACACCCTATGAGCAAATTCTGCTGGGGTAAGAACAACACACACACACACACACACACACACACAGGCTAACAGCTAACCTGGCTGGAGCTTGGTTGTGGTCGGTGTGATGTCTAACTTTGGACTTCTGAGGTAAACAACATTTACAGGCCACAAAAAAACCAACAAGGTTTTTCCAGTGATGTAAGTTGTGACACATTTCGTTGTAAATGGTTTTTATGGACCTGGAAAGGGACGATGTCTTCATGGTGTCACTGTTGAACATGTGCTCCCGTCAGGTAACGCTCAGACACTAAAGCACGAGCCCAGAGAGAAACAGATCAACACCTACCAGCGGCTCAGACACTTCTGGAGGAGATATTACTCCGCTCATTACATGACGCTCGCCGTTCAGTCCAAAGGTACTCGCACGGAGACAATCGCAACACGTCCGCCTTCTCTTCTCTTTTTAAAGCAGCTTCACAGCTACCATATGTGAAAATGTGTTTTTGTTGTTGTTTAGAGACTCTGGACACTCTGGAGCAGTGGGTGAGAGAGATCTTCATCAAAGTCCCCAACAAGTAAGACACACAAACATAACAAGAAACTGCAGTTCAGAACATCGTTCAGTCACCGTTTCATAGTTAGACTGTAAAATGTAAAATAATAATAATCAATAAATAATAATTACACTATCAGATCGGTCGCTTCTCTCCGGCTCGTCCCTGTTACAATTAATAAAGGGTCAACATAGATCAATAATGATAATCGCACAAAGACTGATCAGGTGAACTAATGATTGATGTTTTGTGTGCAGCGGTGAACCTCGAGTCGACTTCTCCGACCTCCAGCAGCCGTTTGACACACCGGCCTTCAACAAACTCTACAGAGGTCAGAGACTGTGTGTACTGTGGTGGTGTTTCTGTATATGTATCATATGTTTAAAGACTCATATAACATTATATTTTAATATGAAATATGTGTATTTAAATGTACATTTCTTATATTATTTACTTTCTATGTTATTATCTGTTGCTTGTGCCGCTGTAACACCTCATTTACTCAACTGAACATTTTCTGTATTGCACGAATAAGGTTTAAATTATTATTATTATTATAATATTTAAGAGGATTATTTTAACACTGATACATGAATGTGTGTTCCAGTGGTTCCTGTGAGGAAGGTTCACGCTCTGACCATCAGCTGGGCTGTACCGCCGCAGGGGAAACACTACAGGTGAGTCCAAAGTAACCGTAAAACCCTCCAACAATCAAACAATCAAAGTGTTTACGGGTGCGCTCTCCCTCGCTGTCTCTGAGCTTTTCGGTTCAGCTGTCTGTAAATCCTAAATTCTGGGACAATTTTCAGGACAAAAGTAGGAATTACACAGAGGGATCTTCATGTTCTCAACTGGGGAACATCTGGGCTGACTCCGTCTGTTTATTAATAGCTGATCCCATTGGAGCAGATGGGGATATTAGTTTACATAAGACTGTGCTAGCTACACAAGACAAGGTATAACTGCTAATTAAACCTCACAAAATAA
>NW_023339674.1:1429738-1430110 GCF_004916995.1 Morone saxatilis
TGGATAAACAGTCAATGTATGACTTACATTACGGTAACATGACCATTTTCTGTCTTTCAGCCTATATTCGTTTCAACCTGATCTCTCCAATGATTCAGAAGAGTCCTGAGAAGTAAGAAACCTGTAAAAATCAATCACCACTGATGATTTTATCTCCTTTCGTTGTGGTTTAACCGCCGTTCTTCCTCTTTCAGTCTGGTGCTGTTCGACATCTTTGTGAACATCTTGGCTCACAACCTGGCAGAGCCGGCCTATGAGGCCGACGTGGCTCAGCTGGAGTACAAGCTGGTGGCCGGAGAACACGGTCTGGTGATCCGACTCAAAGGCTTCAACCACAAACTGCCGGTGAGTCTGTGTTTGAACCGTTGTTCT
>NW_023339674.1:1430128-1443403 GCF_004916995.1 Morone saxatilis
TCAGCTCTCTCTGAGTATAGTGTATATGTGTTGAGTCTTTAAAGTTTGATTCTAAACTTTAACAGTAACAATATCATTTAGAAAATGAAATGTTGAGATAAAGGTCTCCTCTTTGTATTTTCCAGCTGCTGTTGAAGCTGATCGTGGATCATCTGGCAGAGTTCAGTGCCGACCCGGGCGTCTTCACCATGTTCTCCGAGCAGCTGAAGAAGACCTACTTCAACATCCTCATCAAACCAGAGAGGCTCGGCAAGTACGTACGCCACAAACACGTTCATCACAATCAGATCCTTTAAGATAGGACAGATTTTATCAATCCCACATAGGAAATAATAGATAAGAAAATACATCACTGGTTCCCACCCTCTTTCCTTAAGGGACCCCTTTTCTGTCATTGAGTTAACAAGCAGTTTAGATGAATTTTGAGCTGATTATTTCCTGTAAATATAACATCAGAGGTGAGTTTTATAATGGTTTTAGGAACCTTTTATACAATTCTGTCAGTATTTTTTTAACAATTATATATTCTATCTAAGCAAAATATTTAATTTAGTTTCCTTCTTAAGTTTTCTTACATCCCTAAAATCAAGAAGGCCTCATGACAGCCTATGAAGCTTTGGTGACTCTTAGTGGGGTCCTGACCCCCAGGTCGGGAACCACTGCCTTAGCTCACCAACGCTGTGGTTAAAGGACAACTACAAACATTTGATCTGTATTTAATTGGCTCACCTCTACATCGTCTTTTTGAGTTGATTTTCAGCCCGTTTTCTTTCCGCTCCTCTCTCTGTAGGGACGTTCGTCTGTTGATCCTGGAGCACTGTCGCTGGTCGGTCATTCAGAAGTATCAGGCCGTCATGAAGGGTCTGACAGTCGATGACCTCCTGACCTTTGTCAGCGGGCTGAAGGCGGAGCTGTACACTGAGGGGCTGGTGCAGGGAAACTTCACCAGCACGGTGAGACTCTGGGATGTAGGAAACAGACCTAAAGATCAGAATCAGCAGTTTCCTCAAAAGACATAAAACATTTCTCTAGCTTTAGTTTAGTGTCTGAGGTTTAGTTTGTGCTGCTCACAGTTCACTGAGGTTCATCCAGACTCAATAACTTTAAAATGAGTTATTAAATGACATTTTTAAAACCAACTTGTTCCTTAAATTTACCGTTTCAAGATCTCATGTACTTTGCTTCCTCCAACAGGAGTCCAAGGAGTTTCTGCAGTACTTTATTGAGTGAGTTTCCTGCTTCATTTGTTTATTTATAACCCTCTCCTGTTTATAAAAATTTATTTGGAATGAAACTGACTGAAAGCTCGAAGTTAAACTGAATGACGGTGCTTTTTAAAGAAGGTATTTTAACTGTTGACACCTTTTTAATGGTGATTTTGCAAAAAGGAATGTTTCTAAAATGTGTTGCATTGATGTGAGATGTATTGAGAGCTGAAATATCAGCACCCAGTCTGTCTATTTTAAGTTAGCTGAACGTTCGACAGAAGTATCATTCAGTCCTCCAGCAGTTAGATCCAGTTCAGGCTGGTCTGTGAATGTGACCTTAACGGTCCCATCTGTGTCTCTGCAGTAAGCTGCAGTTCCAGCCTCTGTCAGCAGAGGTCCCTGTGTTGTTCCGGGTGGTGGAGCTGCCTCAGAAACAACATCTCTGTAAAGTCAAATCTCTCAACAAAGGAGACGCCAACTCTGAGGTCACCGTCTACTACCAGGTAGGAAAACCATCAGACCTACAAACCACAATATGGTACAAGTACAATGAAGTACATTTTCCTCATTACACTTAAAATACCTTTACTTTCAATGCAGAACTTTCACTGAAGTAAATGATCTAAACTACTTTCTTTTTATTCTTGTGTTTAAATCTGGCTTCTGTGTGTTGCAGTCGGGGCTGAAGAACCTCAGAGAACACGCTCTGATGGAGCTGATGGTGGTAAGTGTTGACATTTGAACATAAAGCAACAGTAGTCGTATAGCATTGGAAAACTTTGACGGAAACGGCAGAATCAGAAAACCTCGGGGATCATTTGTATTTACTGTGCAGCCCGAAACAAACTGCTGGGATTTAATTTAAATAAACGGATACTGAAATAACTACATCATGATGGCAATTTATATGAAGTCTCACACTTTAGGTCTGTCTGCAAGACAACAAACAACTTCTTAAGTCAAACCGATAGCTGGAATCAAGTAACAGTCAGACATTTAGTATGTAGTCCAACTTCCTTTTACTTTTCTCTAAGTGATCTCTGTATAAATGTGTTACACATCCTGTTTTCTGCATTATTTTTCAGCATTTGAGCTTCCACTGGTGCTCTTTTATTTACGTCACCTCGTTCCATCTTTTCCGACTGGAGAATTGGCGCCACCTACTGCTTATCTCGATGATTCAGTCACATTTTTAACACATTTGGACGGAACGACTTCTTCTGTAATGGATCAGTGATGATTTGTTAATTTGACGTCTGTTTGCGTCCACAGATGCACATGGAGGAGCCCTGCTTCGACTTCCTCAGGACGAAGGAGACACTGGGGTTAGTGTCAGTCATTACTCTGAGTGTACGGATCAGTTTACAGCAGGAGGAACGTATATAAACTGTCCATACATCGTCTCATTTAATCCAGGTACCAGGTGTACCCGACCTGCAGGAACACCTCAGGGGTGCTGGGATTCTCCGTCACCGTGGAAACACAGGCCACCAAGTTCAGGTGAGCTGACCTCTCTGCGTTTCTGTGGAGCTCCAGATTTCTTATCCTTTTTTTAACGGTCCTCTTCCTCGTCCCGTTCGTCCTCGCAGCACAGAGTTCGTCGAGGCGAAGATCGAGGAGTTCCTGGTCAGCTTCGGTGAGCGTTTGTCGAGTCTGAGCGAGGAGTCCTTTAGAACCCAGGTGACGGCGCTCATCAAGCTGAAGGAGTGTGAGGACGCCCACCTGGGAGAGGAAGTGGACCGCAACTGGTTTGAGGTCGTCACACAGCAGTACGTCTTCAAGAGGCTCAACAAGGAGGTACTTACAGCACTGGTTCCCAGTTGTGTGCCATAATAATGAGACCTAGAGGATGTGGCTCTCTGGTTCTGGTCCTGTTCTGTGGCTCTAACCTGTTGTGGTCTCTGCTGCAGATCGAGGCCCTGAAGTTCTTCACTCAGGAGGAGCTGGTCTCCTGGTTCCTGGAGCACAGAAACAACAGCAGGAAGCTCAGCGTACATGTGAGTGTGTTTGTGTTCACAGATCTCTTTCAAACTGTAGACACCTGAAATACTTTTACTAGAAGTTTCTAAGTGCTTCATTATTATTCAGTACAGTCAACAGTACAGAAACATGGTGACAAAGTTTGAAGCAATGCAAACATCAAAAGCAGATTTTGCACATTTTCTAGCCTCAATGTCACTAAATTTAAGTTTTACTTCAATAGATGGGGCAGCAACAAACCATATTTTTGCTTCAATCAGTTTGACTTTGGTGTTTTAAAAAGTTCTGTGAGGTGAAATTACTCTTTATACAGCACTTTTCAAAATAAAGTTACAAAGTGCCTTACATGGCTGCAACTAAGGTCAAAAACACGATGAGGCAAAATAAAATCAAGAAAGTGTTTCAGATCCAAGGAAGGGCAAATATTGTCTTCAACATGTTTGTTTTGTGGGTCAGGTGGTCGGTTACGGTGTGGAGGAGAACGACCCCGCGGAGCAGAGTGGCGCCTGCAGCACAGACAGCCCTGACAACCCTCCCTCCTCGGCCTACGGCGAAGTGAGCGAGCTAACCTTCCTGCCGATTTCCTCGCCGTTGCTCCAGGACGTCACGCTCGTCTCCGACATCAGAGGGTTCACCTCCTCCCTGCCCCTCCACCCCTACCACAAAATCCTCAGCTAGGTCGCTGCGAACCGACGGAGACGCGTCCCCCGCTGTCTATCTCTCTAATAAAGTAACCATGGCAACAGCTAGCATTGATGTTTGATCGAAGAGGACACTGTTAGGACGGACAGAAACTGAGGAACATTTCGTGTTTTAGTTATTTTGTTTTATGTGAGTGGTTGTAATAATGCTGCATTCACACCCTGTGGGGAAAAAGTGTAACTCTGGGCCTGTATTTATAAAGCATCCCATAATCCCTCCTAGAAACCAGAAGAGTGCTGCAGGAATGAGTCCTAAAACCTGAAACCTAACAAAGTCAATGGGGTTTTAGTTAGATGCCTGAAATAAGGTCTGTGGTTAACACAAGCTTGAGAGTTTTAACGTTTTGTTCTATGACAAAATTCGCCAGTAAATACCTCATTTATTCATTTTGAAGCATTTAAGAGGCTTTTTCTTTGTCTAAATGAGATCTCCCGACAACTACAGAGGTTGTCGGGAGATTTATCTACTCTCTAGTCCGCCTTTACTGCCTCGTTGTGTTTATACTCGCGCTTAATTAAAACTGCAAGCAGCAATAAACTTGATGAACGGTAAAAACAAAGCAGATACATAACATATCATCATGACCATCTTAAGGGTCTTCTGACCACATTTCAGCTGGATCTGGTCAATCTACTCGTAGTAGTGCATGAAAGAATAAAACCTGACATTTCCTGTTGCCTGCAGATATTCAGTCGGAGTGATAGCCCCCCTCGCTATCACTACGAGGTAGATGTGCTCGAGGCTGTTTCTTGGCGAAAGATTGAAATTCTGCATTTTTTTTTTTTAAATTGTCAACTTCCTGTTAGGTTTTGGGAATGAGTCTTTGAGGATTTTTTGTTGGTCTGGACATGATCTACGTACGTACAGATTTTCATACATATCGGTTAAATGTGGCGATGTTGAACCATTTTACCGTGCCCGTGCGAGACCCATTTTACATTGCGGCTGCCAAAAATGAAACCAAAAACATTGCTGTAAGTCTGCATCGTGTCGTAGTTCTTCAGGTTTAGGTGAGCAATCTGAGAGAGGGGCTAAAATACAATAAACATTTCCAGGATCATAGAGATCTTAACTCATTCCCAGGTCTCTAAAAGTCTCTAAATTCCCTGATACACCCGACCGTGGTGTAGTTAGCTTTTTACTTAAAAAAAAAAAAAGTGTTGCTGAATAAAATGTGTAAGTATCATAAACCTTTGTTCATCACAGAGATTATTTTCTGCAATTATCCAAAATCCAATGGAACAGTCCCATTGGTTGATGCTAACTTCAGGGTTGGACTACAAAACTACATCATCCCTGCAGCTCTCTATGGGAAAGTGAATGTTTTAATGCAGATAATAGCGTCACACTAACCCCTTTCTTATGTAGCGCAAATGTGTAGCTTACAGAATATATGCAAAACTATGAGGCCAACATCGACCCGTGCTCAGACCTTATGACTGTTACCAGGAGAGACGTTCAGTCGGCACCAAGTTTCTCGGTTTAGACAAGAAAGAAAAAAAGCAATTTAAATGCAGGCGATATGGCTTTAAAATAATTTTAGATACTAATCTAAGATTTAATCTTACTAAAACTTCTCATATAGGATACTATAGGAAAATAATTCTACATGTTCTGTGTAGATAAGTGGTTTGGGGTGTGTTTTACAGTTAGTATATTCCTCCATTATAACATCCACTGTTTAAATCACAATGTTATGATTCTAACACACAATTACTGTAGTTACACACATAAAACAGAAGAAAATAAACCTCCAGCACGAGCTGGAAGAACAAGTTAAGAATGAATCGGGGCGCAGGCCCGAAGGCAAAAAAATATTTCAATACATTTAAATTTGTACAGATTTCTCTCACGTAGGATGTCTGAGCATTTACTCATTAGCTATAAGACGTTTACTCGAAAGTAACCTAAATATACAGAAATATTAAAATGTATACAGAAAAAGTGGGTTCCAGGAATTACAATATTTTATAAATGTGAACTTCAGTTGACATGGAACAATTAAATATTAAGCTCATAATTATCAATAAACCCCATAAACACTCCATCTCCTGCTCCATTGAACAGGAAGTATACTGACTCAGTTGGGACGGATCAGCTGCTCTAAGATGCTCGATAAATACAGGCCCTGAGCACGAATAGTGTCTTTGATCTTCAGCTTAGTTTGCTGAGTATGAGGAATAATATGTTTGTTGTTACTGTGAAAAAGCTGAAGCAACCAAAGTACAGAAAACTACAATCATGGCATCTTGACGGATTGAATTAAGTCTTGACTGTTTCCTTGTTGCTTTTAACTGTGAAATGATTAGTTCGATTATTCCCGGGTGAAGTGAATGCAGCGCGATGACTCAGGGCTCTGGTTTTAAATAAAAAGTCCATTATGAACGACAACAAGAAGGGCAGAACTATCACTTTAATGTCACATCAGCCAGTATCACTGAAAAAACCAACTGCTATGTTTTTATTTATCAGATATGAGTTAACTTACTGAAATCATGGAGGATGTATGTGAGGAAGTAACTGTATAGACTAACTGGATCCGATGGCCAGTGATACACAACTGTGATGTGTTTGAACTCAGAATGTACTGCAGTAGTTTGTGGAGGCTGGACAGTGCCCCCAAAATTATTTTAATCAATGCTATTTGCATTTCAGCAACAATTAAAAATACCTTATTAACTACTTCATTAAATGTTTCCGTTACATTTTGTTTGTTTTGTCTTTAAATATTAATAAATCTTTAAAATAAAGTTGTAATGTGTATATAATATTACTATTATTTCATTTATTACAGACAGCAAATGAAACCAAAGCTCTGAAGCTTGTTTTAGTTCATCATGTCACTTATAATAATAATATTGCTTTTTGTATGACTTAATCCTGCAACAATGTGCATTGCAGTGCACATAAAAAGCAGGCCAAGCAAGCGACTGTATACTTGCATACACACCTATATATTATATATATTCTATAGCCATTACACTGCAATCAACATTTACTTAATAATAAGTTAAAGCAAAAAAAGCTTTCACTTTATGTAATTAGACATTTATTGCATCAGGTTGACAAATGCATCTGTGTCCAAGACAGAGAACAGTCTAAGCAGGTCACACAAGTATACTTTATACCCACAATCATGCCCACCCAATGGTTTCTTTTTATACGGTGTAATCTTATTATAATTAACATTTGATCATGTTCTCAGTTGAATTGTAATGAACTTTTGTTATACAGATGCCTGTTTAAAGTTTTGTATTCAATAATATGAAAGGAGGAGGGTTCAGGCATGATGGGTGTTGACTGCTGTCGTCACAGGAAATGATGTTGCAGGGATGGGCTTAAGCATCACAGATGGGTGAACACAGACGATACAGTTCATAGTGCATCAGTTCATCATTAATCCCAGCGAAGCCTCTAGTAAATAGATGACTGAGGAGTTAAATTTCTTTTCAGAATAACATCACACCTCTCATGTTCCAGGAGAGATGGACAGAAGGCGTACATGACTTGAAGGTGAGAAATTCAGTGGCTGGCTTCTCATGCTTTTAATGCTTTTGTATTTAAAAGCTGAACAATGACTTCCTGTAAACCCCCTTAAAGTCTCGGCACTGCCTCTTTATTATTTCTTTGACAAGATTGTACAGCAGGGAAATGGCGCAGTGTATCAGTAGGTGAAGATTTAGGTGGATTTCATTAAGAAGATTTAAGACGTGAGTGTACGAAATCAGGAGGAGTGATCACTGACGGGAAAAAGGCCCCTCTCATTTCCAAATTTGTACATCCTGGCCTACTCATATTAGTCCCTCCCACCAGAAATGTGTGTGGAGGAAGGGAGGATAGACACAGGAAAGAGGAGTTGAGGAAACAGGCATTTAACAAAATGAGATGTCCTTGCTTTAGTTAACCATTTAATTTTAATCATGACCAATGAAGCAGTTCTTTCACTAGTTCAGTTTATTGCACTATTGTATATAAAAAGATTTGTTTTTCACTGTTTTCTGCGTCAGATGGTTCTGATGCACAGGAATTATCTGGGCAGATAAATATCAACCAAAATGAAATATTATATATTGAATTATCGGGATAATTAAATTACATTAATATATATAATTGCTTTATCTTTCTATTGTGTACTTCATCTTTTTATTGTGTTCTATTGTGTTATCTATTTATTCCTTTATCTTTTTGTGCAGCACTTTGGAAAATTTTGAAAATTGTGCTGTATATAATAAAGTGGATTGGATTGGATAATTCTCTATTTTGAATTCTTTGAAAAGGATTGATAGCCTTTGTTATATGAACTTCTTTCAGACAACTTAGCAAAGTAGTTACTTTTTGTTGTAGCTGAAGTGGTGCCATTTATGAGTCATGATCACATCACTATTTTATGCTTACTCAGTTGACAGTAGAAACCAAACAAAAGGAGAACTAAGAAGTCCGGCTTTAACACAGTCTAGGTGGTGCTGAACAGCAGGAGAAACAGAATGCAATGTAGGTTTAGTAAGTAACTAGGCCGTCCCACCACTGACCACATTTTCACTCTGACAAACAGTTTTCAAGTTACTCTTGAATTGAAAACAGTGTGTGGATTGGATTTAGTCAGTTTGGGTGTGGAATGGAAATTAGTCTTTCTTGACTGAACTAATGAATAACTACAGCAACTAACAAACATTTGGGAAAAATGCTCATGATTTCCCAGAGCCAAATCTGATGTCTTAAAATTGTTGTTTTCTGCATGACTAACACCGAAAACCCAAAGATGAAGGAAGAAAATCCTCAAATTTAAGAAGCTGAAACAAGTCAACATTTGTTATTTTTCCTTAATAATGGACTTCCATGATTAATCAATTATGGAAATTGTTGGGGATTCTATCTCTGTTGCCAACAACAATTTGCCTAATGTTAACATGGCTAAATTAATTAAGAGGGTTCGGGGTCTGGAGTCTGATTTCTTTTACAACTTACAACAATTTACCAGATTTTCTTAACTGTTCCTTTAATTATTTTAATCAATTACTGAAACTGTTTCAATTTTAGCTGATCCAAAATGAAACGCTCAACAAATCCACCATCTCCAATTGAAACATGGACCATGGAAGATGTCCACAGGTGGCTGATGACAGAGGTCAAAGTTCAGGAGACTTGTGCCGACAGATTCTCTGAAGAGGAAGTGTCAGGAGACTCTTTAGTTGACTTTGAAAAGACAGACATATTGGACTTGGGAATTAAACACGGCCCTGCTGTCAAAATCACATCTTACTTAGAAAGTCTGAAAGAAGGATCACCACGTGAATCACAGTTCCCAGCATATGTGGAAAACTGGACAAAGGAGCAGGTGAACCAGTGGTTAGTGCAGCATGTGAACATATATAGTAAATATGCAGAAAGGCTTCAAGAGGAAGATGTGTCTGGAGATTGCCTTGTTTGCTTCAAGAAGCAGGATCTTCTGGATCTAAATCTAAAAAGTGGTCCTGCAGTAAAGATTCTGGCAGAACTTCGTAAGGTGAACAAGAAACCACAGCCCACACTGCAACCCATTGTTCACACCAACAAGGACCACAAAGAGGCTCCAAAAGCCATTCAACCTGAACGGAGTCTGGCTCAGGCCATAGCAACCATACAACCAGAATCATACAACAAAACTGAATCAAAAATAGACAAACCAGTGGAAAATGAGGCTCAGCAGCCATTCAGGAAAGCTTCAGAGAAGCAGCCAAAGCCAGAGAACCTGGGGGCCAGGAGAAAAGAAACCAGTCCAGTAAGATGTTTTATTAATCACAGAATGATTGTATCCAGCCTGTTAATGGAGCTTTTTGATATAAAACTATTTTGTTAGTGCACTTTTAGAAGGCATAAAGCCATAACATTCAGGATGTTTAGAAACTATAGACAGTGAATAAAGTGTTAAGTATTCACTAAATATTTACTTCTGTTTGTTCCTGCAGACCACAGTCTTACCAGATACACCAAAGATCACTGTGGAGATCCAGAAAACCCTAGAAAACCTTTCAAAAGATGACCTAAAAAAGTTTCTATTTAATTTAAAAGGATATACAAAATCCGAGTATAAACCTATTCCTCGGAGTAGAGTGGAGGGCAGGGACACTATGGACACTGCTCAGTTAATGACTGACCACTATGGAAGCAAGGACGCTCTGCGAGTCACAACAGACATTCTGATGGAAATACAGCAGAATGAGCTTGCTGGTCAACTGAAAAAGAACATGGGTAAGATAAACAATGACGTAAACATTTTTTCCCCGATAATCTGCATAATTTTCTAATGTTTTCTATCCTAGCTTGCTGACACAAGTATTTGTGAAAAAAAAAAAAAAGTATTTGTAAAAACTGTATAGCTAATATGCACTCTTCACTATTTGTTTATTTATCAAGAATCATACTGTCATCGCCATATTGAACAGTTTTTTTGCTCATATCATGCAGGCCTACCAGTGAGCCACACTGCTGCACTGAGTCACATCTTCCTTCATTTCCATGTACACACAGTTTATTGAGTCAATCCCACATGAACCATCCTGCTGTCCGAAATACTCGCTAGAGCACCAAATGTGGATTCATCCATCGCTGAAAACAGTCCCCAACAAATGCTTTGTTTCCTGCTTTTTGTTTGAGAAAACATAATGTGGCCAGCTGTTTTAGGAAATCACAGAACCTTTTTAAAACTTAATTTTATTGTTCATACAGGTCAACAGGAGCAGGAGCAGCGGAGTCTTTCAAAAGGAGTTTTGAAAAAAGAAGCTAACCAGGGTGACAAACTAAAGAATTTGTTAACTTGTGGTGGGAATTCACTGGATAACTATGACCGATTCGTTGTTGTTATGAACAAGAGCAGTCCAGAACAAGTGCAGTATCTCCAGTTTTTGAATAAGCTGAAACTGTTTTGTGTGTTAGACTTTGACCCCAACTCTAGTGCTCCAGGGGGAGTGTGTCATTCCTACAGAGAGTCAAGGGTGGCCAATTTACATAACCCATCACAATATCAAGGACAGACTGACTCTGTGATAAAAAACCTTAACCTCTACAAACAGACCAGTTGGGTCTTCTGCAATGGCAGACATGACCTTGATGGTGACTCAAACAAGGAGTTAGACTATAGGAACTGGCTGAGGAAATCTTGCAGAGATGTAGAGCAGTTGGTTTCATTCATTTGCAACCCGAACGTTCTTCTCCATGGAAGAAGTCTCATCATATTCCTCCTACTTTCACCTGTGGACACTGAGAAAGACCCAGTCTTTGACACCTTCAAGTCTTTCATAAAACACACTAAAGAGGAAAGCATCATCACTATTTGTGAATCTCAGAGCACATATTTCAAATGGAGGGAGATGATACAAGAAAAGTGTGATTTTGACATTGACCACCTATCCATATATGAACTAACCCTAAGTGAGATCAATGGTACTATAACGGCACTGGGACCATTCAGTCAGTCGTCTGGACGGTTGCTTCCCTCTTCTGGATCCAGCGCTGTTGTCCTGAAACAGAAGGATGAAGATTTAATGACTGCCCTGGATATCTTGTGTCTTAATCAGTGTGAAAACATTTATGATGAAAACAGTCCAGAGTTTGATGACTTCAGAATCAAAGTTGAGGAAGAATTCTACAGAGGGGGAAAAGTCAAATGGTGGAACTTCTACTTCTGTGACAAAGACAAAGAGAAGCCATTTGTGAAGCGGGACAAGTATGAAAATGTGAAGAAGATGATCAGATTTCAGTTGAGAGATTTCAAAAACATGTGTACTCTGCTCAATCTGTTTCACCAGCCGGGCTGTGGTGGTACAACCTTAGCAATGCATGTGATGTGGGATCTCCGTCAAGAGTTCAGATGTGCTGTGCTGAAAGACAACACACTGCCAAAGATGGAAGTTGCCATTCAAGTCGGAAGGCTCATGAAACTTGAAAGTGAGAAACCATCTCCTGTTTTACTGTTAGTTGATGATTCAAAAGAAACAGAGAATCATTACGATCTTGTGAACTGCATACATAAAGCTGCGGTAGAGGATAACCCAAACATAAATGTGGATGACGCCTCAAACTGCAAAGTCATCATCCTTAACTGTGTTCGTTTCCATAGCCCAAAGGAGCAATACAAAAAGCTCAATCCAACACAAAGTCAATACATAGAAGCTTCATTGACACCAGAAGAACAGAATGAGTTTGAAAAGAAACTCAAAGAACTCAAAGAAACTCATGAAAAACCTGAAAACTTTTACAGCTTCATGATCATGAAGAGTAATTTTGATAAAAAATACATCAAAAATATTGCTCACAACACACTGGAGAACTTTGATTTCAGCTCAAAGAAGGCCAAACTGTTTGCCTTTCTAGCCTTACTTAACACCCATGTAGCAGAATCTGAGATCTCTCTCTCACTCTGTGAAGACTTTTTAGGAATGAAAATGATTCACTGGCAAGAAGACAGTGTGTTGGACAGAATGAAGCCATATTCAAACTTTCTCATCATAGACACAGTTGAAGAACTGGGAGGATACAAAGGAATCCGAATCCTTCATCAATCCATAGCATCTGCATGTGTGGAAGAGTTGGAGGAGAGGTACAACTTGAAAGTAAGTGATATCACTATGGAGATTCTTCACTGTGATCTGTTCTTCAGAGTTGGAGTTGTCAAAGACAGATTCATGCTCTCAATTCAACGTATGTTGATTGAAAGGCAGCGCAAGAAAGATGGAGATGGGAGAGAACTCTTCTCTCCTCTCATAGACGAAATCCACAACCAGCAAGGGAGACAAACTGTCCAAGAAATCTTTGTGAAAGCATCAACCAGGTTTGTGACAAGTGCATCTATTCCTCAGGCACTGGCAAGATACCTGTACATCAAAGAGAGTGACTTCCCAGAGGCTCTAAAATGGGCTGAACAAGCCAAGAACATTAAAGAAAATCCATACACATATGACACAATTGGGCAGATTCACAAAAGCAATTTAAAATGTAACATCCCCAAAGAAAAGCAGGAGACATCTCGCAATCCAGAAGAATTGAAGACAAACATTAAAATAGCAGATAATGCTATCGCAGTATTTAAAAAGGCTCAAGAGCTGGCAAAAACAGAGGATGAACTTGAGAAGGAAGCTGCTGATGATGAGTCGGATGATTATCCTAGAAAGTCATACAATGTTTACGGCTATGTGAATGTGCTCGAAATTGTTTTCCTGGTCTTGGAGATGTTGAGCAGATTGCCGTTCTTTAAAGAAAGTGATCCAATGAAGAAGAGGTACTTGCAGAGTTTTCTGCAAAAAGCAATCCCGATCACAAGTGTGTATAAAGAAGACAATGAGATCAACAACAGATACGTGGAGATCCTCAGAGAACATGAACATTTTCTTCTCAGTTTGAAAACTGAAGC
>NW_023339674.1:1443542-1445346 GCF_004916995.1 Morone saxatilis
AATCCTAATCTCAATTTGAAAATTGATATTGAAGAACGAAGACTGTTCCTTGAAGAGAAACAAGCAGATACGTTCACAGGGATTCTTCAGCATTTGGACAAACCTGCTGAAGACATTGAGAAGATCACAGAGTGCTATGCATTCTTGCAACAACAACAACAATTTATCAACAAAAAACAAAAGACAAAGGAAACAGTAAATTACATTTTGTCAAACATAGTTCTTTATCTTCTGAAACCCAAATCTAAACATGTGAAGAGTAACAGTGACCTTTCTGCTCTACTTCTGACAACTCTGCAAGATATTGGACTTAGCTATCACTTCCCAGATCCATACTATCTGGCTCTGCTGTTATTCTGGCCAAGTCCTACTCAGAAAAACACAGAAATTGGGGCATATGTGAGAGCAATCCGAAACTCCTCTCACAAGCGCCTGACTTTATTGTTCAGAAACAGGAGCACCGTTGCCCACCTCTACTTGGGGAAAGCAGAAGGACTCAAGAGGCTTGTTTCCAAACCACAACTTGATGAGAATTTTAAAAAGATGCACCGCAACACCTTGGCACAACTTTGGCGGAATGGAGACATATTTAAAGACAAAGCAATTATCAACCGCCTACATCGAGTCAGTGGAACCATTGAGCAAGGAGAGGTGTTTGCCAATTATGGAAAAATGAAAATCCCTGTGCGTCCAGCTCTCATTGCCGGTATAAGAAGTGGTTACAGTACAGAAAAGGTGTCTTTCTACCTTGGTTTTGCCATTAATGGACCTCTTGCTTATGATATCCAGTATGAAAACTAGGAGAGTAAATTAAACAAGTGTAATACAGCACTGACATGTGAACTGTACGGAGTGAAAACTAGGTGCGGCAGCCACTGACTCACTGTGGAATTTTAAACACCTCATAAAAACACACAAGTGAATGATAAAGGAAATTAAGTCAAATTGCAGGCATCAATCTAGCTGTATGTGTATTTTAATATATTTGTATTTTAATAGAATTTCATAATTTAGAAACATTTGTTATTTACTTTCTGAGAGGTTTTTGCTTTTGTCTCTACAGAGTGACAAGGTGTGGTGGCCAGTAACCATACTAGCCATAAAAACCCATGAGCAAATGATAAAACAGATTGCAATAATAAATGGTAAATCATGTAGTACTAGCTGTATGTGTATGTTTTTATATATTTTTTAATGTCTTTAATCTTTTAGAAACATTTGTTATCTACTTTCTGAGACGTTTTTGTTTTTGTTTTCTGTTGCAGATGTGGCACATTCACCAAGTGTGCAAGTGCAAATATAATACAGTTAAGAGTGCAACACAGGCACATGAGACATGACATAATGATAACTCAGACAGACTTCAGGGTAAACTACCGATCCTGTAGCTCTAGCTGTGTATGTTTTTATTTTGTGTAATTTCATCTTTTACAAACATTTGTTTGACACTTTTGTTGTTTTATTTTTGTTGCTGTTTGTTCACCAGATTGAGACTGACCAAACTGCCTCATAGGTATGCTTCACTTTTTTGTTGGGATTATTAAATTATTGTAACCTTGGCTTTGTAGACATTTGAAGTATGATCTAATTGGATCTATGATGAATGCTTTGCTCTGATGATCTGTAGTGGTAGTTTGATTTTCTTTACCTGGTAGTAATTAAGGCCCTGATATACTATACAAAAATATAATGTGGATGGAGTTCTGCACATACAACTGTGAATGCAACAGAACCTCTCTTCATAACAAGTGTCCCAGCCCAATTTACATCCAATGTAGAAAAAAGGGCTTAAAACTTTTTTGTT
>NW_023339674.1:1445446-1446110 GCF_004916995.1 Morone saxatilis
CTGAAGACAGACAGGAAAGGGGGATAGAGAGAGGGGATGACACGCAGCAAAGGCCCACAGGTCGGATTCGAACCCTGGGCCGCTGCAGCAACTCAGTACATGGTCGCCAGCTCTACCAGGTGAACCAACCGGGCGCCCCGACAACTGCAAGAATTTAACACATAAGAACAGCAGGTAAAGGCTAAGTCATAAGTTATGTATAAAATATAAACCGTGTTAATGCCCTCAAATTTGTCAGAGTGTAAATAAACCCACCCAAGGTTTTGATCACACTCTTGATGTTGTTCTGTCATATGGCATTGATAATGAACATTTAATAGTCTTCCAACATGATCCTTTCTTAATCGGACCATTATTAAATTACGGATTCCATCTGTATTTAATTCAATGTCTCAATATAACAATATAACATACCTATGATAACCGCAGTCCATACCAAATTGATCATCTTGTTAACAGTGCTGCCGTTTCACTGTGAACAACACTAGATTCTATTGCCCCCATAAAAAAGAAAATATTACAACATAGGAGGCTAGCACCGTGGTATAATCACCAAACCCGCCAATTAAAGCAAAAAGCGCAGAAATCTGAAAGGAAATGGCGCTTGTCCAAGCTAGTAGAATCACATTCAATCTGGGAAGAGTCTTAAAACCTATAGAAAGGC
>NW_023339674.1:1446181-1452275 GCF_004916995.1 Morone saxatilis
GACAGAGAGTCACAGCTCTATTGTACTGTGTATTCCTAGCAGTAGCAACAACTTTATGAGCTTCTTTAATGATAAAATATTACTATTAGAGACTAAATTAACTGCCCACAACAGGTATGGCTGTGTGTCCAAATACAGGAATCTTAACTGTAAAACCAGATATATATTTAGACTGCTTTTCTGCTATCCTTAGAACCAACAAGACAATTTTTTATTTATTGGCCTCATGAGCAGACAGACCGATGCCGATTATCTCAAGATGTTATGAATGTTTCAATGTGTCAACAATTACCAAATTAAGGCAATGTGCACTGCAGTGTGTGTGTATATATATATATATATATATATATATATGTATACACACCATTCCATAGCCATTACATTGTGCAATCAATGTTTACTCAATGATAACTTAAAGCAAAAAAGTTGTCCATTTCCACTTAAAATACCAGTCAACACCACATTCCTTCATCTTATTAGACATTTATTGCAGGAGCCCAAACAGGTCACACAAGCTTACTTTATACCCACAATCAACCACCCAAGAGTCAGCTGCAGGTCAGCAACACAATGTTTTTTGCAGATAGAAATGTATGCTTCCGCAGACTTCATGTGTCTGAGCACGGTGGTTTTGAAAAACCTGTGCAGCTAACGCTGTTCCCTTGGTCATGCAGTTCGCACATTTTCAGGCTTTCCAAGAAAGTGCATCCCTTATTGTGCAACGCATCCTGGCACATGCAATAGCAATGTTACACAAGCTGTGTGAGTACATGATGTTCTTTCAAACTTGTCTATTAACCGTCACACATCAAATGTAGATAAAATGCAATTCACACATTTATTGTACTATTTCCTCTCACGCAGCTGCGGCTAATGGGGTTTCCAACGCCTGTCCAAGGGACAAGGGTCTTTTCCTTATATGGTAAGAATTTAAAATTAAAGCTTTCATTGGTTATGCATAGTATGCATGCATGATATCCTGCACGTAAGCATCTAAAGAGTGTGCATGCAGAGGACAATGCATGATCTACGTGGGGAGGATGCTGTTTCAGTCTCTTAAGTAAAGTCAAAATTAGCACATTTTTTGTAGCTTTTTGTTGTCTCCTAATAGTTGGACATTCATCTACAGGACATAATTTAAAAACCTCTTTAGAAAACTGACTGGCCTTCCTGAGTTTAACTGATCTGAAGGTATGTAATGTTTCCTACCTGTTCATATCAAATTAAAGCACAGATAAACAATATACTGTTGGCATGCTTTAACCAATGTGTAATTATCCTGGTTCAATGATATTGAATGCAGCACACTGCAGTTTATCTACAGGTTGTTTTTCTACCAGATTGATTCACTGAGTTTTTTAAAGCTCATATGTAACTTTAAGCTGAATTATCTTTCCCCTGAATATCCAAACATTGTTCAGTCCTCTCACTGACATCAATGGAATTTTAAATAAGAATTTTCTTTTCCAGATTTGCAATCATAAGAAAAATATTATTAAAAGAGAATGTTTTCTGAGCTTTAAACTGAAGTATATGACTGTACTATGATGAAACACATCAAAGCTGGTGTTAATATTGTCAGTACTGTCAAATCTCATGGGTTGAAAGTGTCTCAGCGTGCCCTCTACGGTTTTAAAACAGCCTGAACATTGTGAGTCCAATGTTGACATACAGTGGACATTTTGGGATGACTTTACGTCAGTGTTAACAATGGTTCAGACTTTTATTATCTGTCCGACCACAACTTCTCAGTTTTGGTTTCACTGTCAAAGCTAATAATAATAATAATAATAATAATAATAATATGGTACTAATCATTTACCCACAAAACAAAACAAAACAAAAACAAAACAATCACCAGTTGTCAGGAGGGGTGAATCTGAGGTAAACTGACCCAAAACTCCTGAAGTCTGAACCCAGCTTTAGAGACTAAGCTGGTCGAGCATTAGCAGCTGAAGAGCCTGATATTTCCTTCAGGGGTTGATAAGAGACCAAAAACAGAGCCAAACAAGAGTGAATGTTTACTGCCCCCAAGTGGCCAAAAATATGAATTATTGCAGGAGTTATTGCAGGTTTAACACAGGCCCTGCTGGAGCTTTCAACTGCATGGCAAGGTCTTCTATAGGTTCAAACCTTAAGGACTGAGTAACATCCACATTCTAAGGGACCTACTTTCTTCAATCAGTGATTTGTGCCCCCACAGTAGTGTTGTTAGTGATGTTTGTTAGTACAACACATAAACCAACTGGTGTATTAGCCTGTGTTTCTTTCATTTGTTTAATCTTTTCATACTATATTCTGTTTCTTTGTTTAATTCTTAGTTGATCCAAAACCTGAGATTAAATCCTCAGGATCACAACATGAGCCGCAGTTCAGATCTGATGTAGACTCAGAAAGACCAAAAGACTCATCTGCAACTGGAAAAAACTGGAAAAAAGGACCAGCTACCAAAGTCACAGGAGACAAAGAGGAAAGAAATTGCTATGGTAAAATTTGTATTGTTGAATTATATTTTTAGTTCACGTAATAGCATATAAACGCTTGTACAATTATATTTGCACAGTAGTTCACATTAAAACACATAAAATGATGGCTTTGGGTTTATTCATTAATTCAATGCCTTTTGCAGAATCCCTCCCTACTGATCAAGTATACCCTGGATAAACTCGGAGCAACAGGCCTAGAGGAATTTTGTTTCACTCTAAGGAATTACCGTGGCTCAGAGCATGATCCCATTCCTAAAGGCAAACTGGAAAGTAAGGGCACCGTGGACATCGCTACGATAGTGACTGAACACTATGGATGTGAGGAAGCTTTACGGGTCACAAAAGATATTCTCAATGAAATAGGTCAGCGTGAACTTGCTTCTCAGCTTGACAGCAACATGGGTAAGAAAATAACAATAATAGTTTTTAAATCATTGCAATATCAAAGCTTTACTTTAAATCAGTGTTCCTCAAACTTTTCAGACCGTGTACCACTTGTTGCTGAACCGAAATGCCACAAGAGTAAGGAAACTAATGCATCTCTCACTCTTTACACTTGCACACTGTATATTTACATGTATGCTAAATGTTAGAAGTATGGCTAAATTACTGCTGTAAAGCCTACAGATTTCTCCAGATTTTCAGGGTCTGCTGGTATAACTTTATTTATGGACTTTATAGAACTGATTTATACATTTACTTATTTATTTGTTCATGCAGGTCCAGTGAAGCACTGTCATAAATGTGGTGATGATGACGAGGTCAAAGAAGACACGGTGAGCACAGACTCAGCGTCCTTTTCCAAACATAAACACAAGAAGAAGAAAGGAAAAACTCTTTGTTGTTCAATAGAAATAAACTGGTCAGCATTCTGCTTTAAATGCCATTGCTCTAGTGGAAACTAGACATTAGAAACTGATCACAATTCCTTTCCCTAATTTTCAATGAAAATACCGAAAGGAGATTGGTATAATATAAACTAAAACTATTACAAGTAAATGCTCTCAGGTCACCTGGTAACAGTCCAGATGAATAAACCGCAATCTTTAAAACCAGGTAGAAACCATTTTTGTCCTCCATGCTTTTGATATCAGATGTACTTCTGTTATTGTGCTGTATCCTCTGCTATTGTATTTGTTCTGGTAAATATTTTATATATTTTTAATAGTGTTTCAAATGACTTGTTAATGTGTTTTGCCTTTTTTAAACCTGCTAAATAAATGAACTTGCCATGCTATTTTTTGTTCTCACTCACTGATTTTACACAATACAGCTGAGGTTGGTGGGAATGCCATTAGTTTTGCAGGTATTTGATCATAAATCAAAGTATTGGACACATTCTAATTCTTTGGCTGTACAAACTTATTTTTCCAGTTTCTTTATGCCAGCACTATGCATTGGCAGAATAAAAACCTAGTACTTTGTCATTACAAGCAAGTTATGAATTTGTTTATTAATTCACTTATTATTTAAAACAGAAGAGGCAGAATCACTACAGAAGTTCTGCTGAAAATGAGAACACAGAGGAGTCAAAAGTCTTTCATTCTTAGGGAGAATGAAAAGACAAAAGGAGTCCAGACACTGGTGGTGATGGCGGATGACTGCAGAAAGCATCCTAATAAAAAGAGACAGCCCCAAAATGATGGCTTATGATGCAGGTGTGTCACTATGCTATTGGATAGATGTGGCCAGCTGATGAGAACAGCGGATATCATTGACAGCATGGAAATTAAGAGGGAGGTGAGTGACTGTATGGATTCATTTGTTCCTCAACCTGGACCCAGATCATATTTAATCTTTGCACCTGCTCATCCGCACCTGTAGCAACTCACCAATGAAGGTGCTTGTGCTATTTTCTATCTGAACATAAAGTAGTTTACTGTGGGCCTGATCAACAGGTAGCATTTATGATCTATGACTAAATCCTCAAACATAGTTCAGTATGAACATAGTATTGATAATTAATTAAACGAGTGCAATACAAGCACTGAGTTGTGAACTCTATAGAGTGAAAACTTGGTGTGGCAGCCAATGACTGTAGAATTTTAAACACACCTCATAAAAACACAAAAAGCAAATGATAAAACAACACAGATTGCAGGAATAAATGTCAATCCTGTAGCACTAGCTGTATGTGTATGTTTTTAGATTCAGATTTTTCAATGTCATTTAATCTTTTATAAACATTTGTCATCTACTTTCCGAGAGGTTTTTGTTGTCGGTTGCAGATGTGGCACATTCACCCAGAGTTGGAAATTTAACAATAAACAATATACATAATACAATACAATGTAACATGATACTAACAACAAAAAGTAGCTCAAATAAATGGAATACTTACAAATAATGCTTCAACGAGAACACTTGTGGATGACACACGGCCTCACAGCCAGATCGGTGCCACAGAAGTTACTCAACAGTTACTGGACAGATGTCATTATTTGTTATAATTAAGTTAATGTTTAAACTGGACAGAAAACCTACCAGTGAAATGTGCTACTTTGTCCTTCAGCCACCTCAAACTATTTCAACCTAGCTAGCATCTGATATCAAAATTGATCATTTAATGTGATTTAACACTGACTACATTCAACAAAAAAAACAAACATATACCTTGTTAGCTGAAATAACTTGAATACTTAATAAATGACCAAGAAACTTACAAATAAGATTTTAGATCTGTGCCTTGAGTAACTACATGAAAGTAGAAATAACTACTGGTAGTTAAATATTAGCTACATAAAAAAGTAAATCATCAAGTAATATCTGATATTTAGCTAAAACTAGACAAACAACTAACAGTAACAAACTGTTATCTTGTGCCTCTGCTAACTCTTGATATTTCAACCTATCTTGCTCACTCAGTATCTCTTAGCTAGTGCAGTTTCTAAGTTATTCAGTTAATACTGCTCAATACACCACAGAAACAGCATTCACAAAACATATATAGCTGATTGAATTCATACTTACAGATACTGCTTCAACCAGGGTATTTAGAAGGTGGATAAAACAGTTAAATTAGTGAACATTAGTTAATTGGTTGGACAATTAATCGGAGTGATTATCTGGCATTTTTATCTAATCGGTGTTGATCGGACAAAAAAGCCTATTAAGTATGTATCATTGTTAAAAACAAAGAAAACACATTACAGACCGATAATTGTATAACAGGTTACTAAAAATATCAGGCAAACTCTGATCAATATTCACAGGAAATAATCTACTGAAAATGTATCCAAATCTCTGGTTTTACACAAACTTCCTGCAGTTATTGTGTTATAATGTGAAATATCCATAAAATATATAGTTTACTTGATGATAGAAAAAGGGGTTCCTTAATGAAAAAGGTTGGGAATCACTGCTCTAGAAGCCAAAATCATGAACATGTATTTGCCTGCAGGCGTCATCAGAAGTATCTGTGATATTGTGCTGCCCTCTGCTGGTCCTTTTACAGTACATTCAGGCTGGTTTCATATTCTGGACTCCTGACAGCCCACAATGGTACACACAGCAGACTTTACTATCACAACCCAGACCTCACCTGAGCTTCAGCTTCAAGCTTCTCAGCTCGTCGTTCACTCCGGCGGGAAAGTCGACAACTGCAAGAA
>NW_023339674.1:1452375-1455328 GCF_004916995.1 Morone saxatilis
ACAACAGGATCTCTAAAGACGTCACAACAGACCGGACAGCAGAAATCCTTCTCTGATCTGGAAGCCATTTGGAAACAGCAGATAACAAGTTAAAACATGAAGTCAGGTGTGTTTCCCCACCCTGCTGTAAAATGTTGCATCAGTTACTTTCACTTTGAGTCTTTGAGTGTTTATTTCAGTCAGCAGCAGGTTGAACTACTTCAGAGTACTTCAGTCCTCGTCCTGTAACTGTCCTCCCTCAGTTGAACTCACAAAATTTGTGAAGGTAAATCTTACCGTCTTTCTGTCTGTGTGTCTCTCCTCAGTGAGAAATATACAGGAACAAACTGTTTCCTGGTTGGTCTCTGGTGATGTCATTAAGGGGTGGAGCTTTGTCAGCTCACTGCTGTGTCTCATTTTAAAGGGAAATATGATCCATCACACTGCTCTGAGATCACGTCACAAAGAAAACAACCAGAGCAAATTCACTTTCACTCATATTTCTGATTGTTTTTTTGTTTGTTTTAAATCATTTATAAAAATAAAAATTACTCAATAAAGTCCAAGTTATATTATTATATATATATACTAATGGTTTACATGTATTAATATTTAGTAAATATTTTCAAACCTATTGCTCATATTTTTGGGTATTTTCAAAAATGTTTTCCTAATTTTAAACTCATATTAAAGTGAAATTAAATAAATCCCTGAACCATGAACACTGAAGGAATCCTAACCGGGAGAAGCTGACTATAATGACGGCCATGGTGGTGAAGACAACAACTCCCATGATCCCACACTGCTTCATTACCTCATCACACTTTTTCTTTTGTCATTGTTCTGATGAGAAAGAGCCCCTACTGACAGAAATTACACATTGTACATTCAGGTAGCCTACAGTACTTGAGTAAATGTACTCGGTTACATTCCACCATAGTTTGAAACTAATATAAAAATGAGTGAAACTGCTGATCTGTATTTTGGTTTGTGCAGCACCTTTAATATGACAAAAATATGAAAACTAATGTACAGAGCAGCATTATTAAATATGACTCGTTCACAGAGGTAAATACGCTGAGAGTCTCTCAGTGAGTGTGAGCCGGCGATGAACAGATGAACGTGTGTTGAGTTTCGGGGGAGCAGCTTGTAGAAATCCAGCTTCTGGGGTTTTCAACCAGCACGCAGTCTGGGCCCACGTTGGACTCACCGCGGCTCGCTGCCCCCTTCAGTCTGGAGAAGGACACTGAGCGACCGTCAGCCCACAGCCAGCGACCCGGACCACCAGACAGACCTGAGACACATGAAGAACAGTTAGCTGCCTGAAAACTGGACAACAACAATCACTGAACAATAATCAGATATAGGCTCAACACCCAGGTCTTATAGACAGTTGACCTCATGCAGCAACATGCTTTCTTTGAGGTTTGTTCAAAGTCAGATCCAACTCTCTTAACTGCTCAAACTTGTCATAAATTACTTGTTTCAATCAATACAATTGTGAAATACTAATAAATGTTGGATCCGTCACTCACCGATCCAAAATGGCTTCTTCTCTGCAAACTTCCACAGCCAGCTCATGTCTCTTCTGGAGCGCACGCTGGTCAGGCTGCTGTTAAACCTGACACACAAATGTTAGTATGAGTCAAACACACGTCTGACGCTGTGATCACAATTAACAGAACAGATTAATATTTTCTGCCATCAGAATCTGTTCATTAAAGAGAGAACTTTATCATTAAAAGCGAAGAGACCCAAAAGAGTTTTAAGAAGATGAATGAAGAGAATTTTTTATTATTGTTCACAGATCTTAACTTGGTGAGTAAAATGTTATTATAACCAACAGTAATGATGGATAAAACTGTGGAAATAAGTTAATGGATGAAGTAAAAATAAAAGTGTGTTGTTTACAGCAGCGAGCAGGTCCTCTCGGCGCTGGCCCAGCTGGCCACAGACGAGCTGCGGGTGTAACAGCGTCTCCTGTAGTGTGTCCAACCGTCGGGACAGGAGCTGCTGACTGACCTCCCCGTCTGAGGACACAAAGAGAGAATTATTATAACCAGCTATACAAACCGCAACGCCACTGACTGGACTCTGGGGGGATTTATCTTGCTGCTGACACCCCTGAAAACGAGAAGATGCATCTCAAGGGGTTTATCTCGAGATAATAACATTTGTGAATTTCAGCTCCAGTTGTTTGACTGCAGACGTCTGCCTTCTTCATAAATATGATTTCATAAAGTTTATATATACAAGTTTCACAAAAGCAGAATTATGAAATCCAGGATAACTAGGCTTGACGTAGCCTAGTCAGTGCAGCTGGGCTTAATAGGTTTCTCAAGGGCCTAGCCGGGCTGAGGAGGAGCAACCAGGTTTAAATGGTTGAAATGGAGAAGACGTATTAAACATACTTTACATAACGGAAGCGTGGCAGACAATATCAGAGGTGCACAAATGAACAGTACATTTGTCTTTAAAGTGAGCCGTGGAGGTTCATATGTTACTCAGGAATTCATTTTGCTGCTTCATGAAGTTCATTTAGAGAACTAAACCGAATTTCAGAACTATTATATTATTTCCCCTCACCAAAGCTCTATACTCTCATAATGAAAAATAAAGACGGAAAGAGTAAAAATAAAAGCAGAAAGATGGAGGGATTGTTGGTTGTTTTGGCTGTATTGTATTGACACAAGTGTGTATTTGTGTGTGTGTACCTTGCGCTGGCGCAGCTCCGGGTGGTGTCTGGGTTCTGGATGATCCATCTGAGGAGGGTCTCCGACTGGGAGCTCCTGCAGGAGGCGACCGCGAGTCGACCGGCTCCACAGGTCATCCCCCGGCTTCAGCTCCTCCAACCGGAGAGGAGTAAGACTGTGGAACTGATGCAGAAGGAGAACCAGGAACACATTAACACAGTGTGTGTGTGTGTGTGTGTGCGTGTGTGTGTGTGTTTGTAACTGTGGAGAAACTGACAGTG
>NW_023339674.1:1455428-1457900 GCF_004916995.1 Morone saxatilis
CGTTTGCGGCGCGTTTGCCCTTGTCAGCCACCGTACATATCACTTTTCAAACAAGGAACAAATAGAAATGCAGCATAAATGCAGTAAAATCCGAATAATTTTAACACAAAGACATAAAAACAATCAATAAAGAACCTTTAAGAGCCGATAATGACTCATATTAATTTAGTTTGACTGTTGTTGAGTACAAATCTTACTGAATATCCCTGAAATGTTTTCCAGGAATTGACTTCTAGTGATAAATTGTGTTTCTTAGTAACAATAATAATCAAAAATATTTTCATATATTTCAGTGAAATTTCTCTGCAGTTGTCGGATATTTCTCTAATATTTCTCTAATATTTCATTTGAATGGAAGAAATGTCGACATACAGTCAACAACAACAATCAATAACAACACAAACAGGACAATATTTATTTATTTAAGCACTGGTCAGCAAAGTGTAACAATAAAAAACAAACCCATAAATAAATAAATAAGTCACTATAATAATTGTAAATAAAGATGTCTAGACATACATCTGTTCATACATACTCTACTAATGACTCTATTAAAGACTAATATTTCTCTATTATTTCATTCTGAAATGTTGAAGCAGAAACATATAAATATGTAAATATATTAAGTTTCAGACGTTGTTGTTATTTAGATGAAAGAAGAGTGTTGAGAGTCAAACAGGTGCAGTTCTGTGTTCTGGCCACTGGAGGTCGCTGCTGTTATAACCATTAAACCATCAAACTTTGGTTGAAACGTTCTCTCAGCTGTTTATATTGTTTATATTGTTTATATTGTTTCCCTTTTCCTCCCACTGGTTTATTTATTTACCTCTTTATCTCGAGTAAAACAAATAAAATGATCCTCAACCACAACTGTGAAATAAACAATAACAGACACTTCGAAGTATCAATTAAAGATTCATTATTATTTTTCATATTATATATATATATACATTTTATTTCCATGTTAATTATTATTATCATTGTTATTAATATTGCTTCTATTATTATGATTGTTGTTGTTGTTGTTTTTTGTTTGTTTGTCAAACAAAACGTATGTAAGATAAGAAATTTGCCCTGAAATCCATTTAAACTGCAGTATTATGTCACTATTTGGTTTGTTTGTTTGTTTGTTGTTTATTGGTCGTGCAGCCCTTTAAGCAACACTCTGATATTTATTTACTTTTATTTTGTGTCTGCCTTCTTTATTATATATGTTTATTGTGAGTTTGGTCCGGATTAAATACTGTGTGTGTTCACGAGCGCTGAGCTGCTGCAGGACGGTCGTAGAAGACCCGGGGTAAAATATGGACTTAAATAAAGCTCAATTAATATTTTTATATTTATTATTTATACAGGAAAATAAACAAATTATTATATAACTACAATTCAACTTGTATCCTTTTTGGTTCCCCTGTCATTACTGATAAAATCCTTTATTCAGATGTTTGTTTGTTGACAATCCAGATTCATGTGTAAAAAAGTTATTTATGAAGCAAAAATGACCAAAACATAAAGAAAATGTCTTTTAATATCACAGAAAACTGAATGTTTATGAGTTTGGACATTGAAGACGTCACATTGGACGGATTTATTTTCACATTTTATGAACTAAAAGGAGATTAGATGAGCTCAAATTTAAATATATCAATAGACAATACACAAAAACTATATTACATAATTCATCCATCTGTGGCTGAACTCAAACTGTAAAACCTTCAGATTCTAAAGAGACTTTTAATGTAGTTTTCATCCAGTTTTTAAACCGTTTTATGTGTTTGAAGACAGAAATAATGAATTAATTCTCTTGTTTCTGAGATTTTAGTGACTTTTAAAAGCAGTTTGATCCCCAGAGCGTGTGTGAAATATTCATGAAGCCTTTGACACACACACACACACACACACACACACACACACACACACAATGACCTCACACACAGATATACACTAAAATAATATCCATATATCGTATACCCCACACACACACACACACACACACACACACACACAGAGGCAGCCAGGTGGCTAACGTGCTGGCCGGACCGACTGTCCTGAGCCTCTGAGAGAGTGTGTGAGTGTGTGTGTCCAGGTAGCATGCGATGGGGAGGGGGTTGGCGAGGGTGGGTGGGGGGGTCGGTCTTGGCTCACCTGCTGCTCTCTGCTTCAAATATTTATCTGAGTACTTCAGTCGTCCACCTGAGAGTCGACAGCAGCTACACAAACACAACTGCAGCTTCTCAGTCAACACCTACATCTACTCGAGTTCTTCACTGTACTGTTCCTATATTATATATATTATATATATATTGTTTTCTTCTCCCATCCACAGAGCCTGTTTACACCTTTAAATATGTCTCCATCCTTCCCCAATCTGAACCTGCTGCTCTCAGTCAGTGTCCAGTGTCTTTATTCCATTTGTTCCTTTTTTTCAGTTCAGCTCCACATGAGGGCTTAATCTATATAACTATATACAGT
>NW_023339674.1:1458077-1461242 GCF_004916995.1 Morone saxatilis
TTAATCTATATAACTATATACAGTGTAAATCACACGCACTGTTGAGAGACGAAATAGTGAGTGTCGAAGAGGAGAAACAGAAAGTGAAACATTTGGGATCTTTTCAAGCAGAAACAACGGTGACTATCAGCCAACACGCTGGGACAACGAACACAATGTTTTTGACACAAAGAAATAAATAACTTAATGTATTGCCGAATTTACAAGACAGCCCAAATAATGAAGAAGAATGAAGAATTTCTTGTAGATAACGTTCTCACAAAGAACCTTTATAATTGAGAGATTTACGACCAATCAGACGCCGTGTTTCTGTGCACCTACAGGACGTCAGTTGAGTAGGTGCTCCTTCAATGTGGACCAGGATGCATTAGCGTTAAGATATGTGGTCTAATGCGTCCCAGACCACCTCAGTAAGTGGTCTGAGTGGTCTGATCACGATGCGTATTGGTGGTCGCAGGTTAACAGCAGCTGTAAGTTCCAGCTGTACGACTGTACGAAGTGTGAGCTGCTCACCTGTATGTTAAAGACAGCAGGCTCCTCCCTCAGCTGTCCAAACTCCAGGTAACCTCTGTTGGTGCCGTCAGTCGGCAGGAAGTAGAACCTGTCGATCTCCGCCGGGCTGCCCAGGTCGTGACGGTAAGCCAGGTTCAGCTCGTCCACGTCCGTCTGGGTGAAGCTCAGTGGCGGCGACAGTGGGACTCCCCTCAGCAGCAGTTTGCCGTAGCGTGGCGGCTGCGTGATGACGAAGCTCAGGTTGGCGACGGCGGTGTCGGGGTCGGTGACCTGCAGCTGCTCGGCGGTGATGGTCGCCGTGGAGCCGTCAGGCAGCTGCAGGCCCACGTTGTGGTGGAGGGTTGGCGGGATGCGGTCGCCATGCTCGATGGTGAAGTGGAGGGTGCCGCTGCGGGACGAGTCGCCGTTGGTGACGACAAAACTGTGAAGACAGAATAAATGTAGTTCATTTAGTCATTAGAGATCAGTTTTATGTTACTTCTGTTCACTCTAAATGAATTACGATGATATACGAGGTAACATTTGTGTTTTTGTCTATGGAGTCTGGTGGTGAGCGATAGCAATATTACAGCTAACAAACTAACAAACTAACTTTATGAACTTGGAGGTAAAATTAGTGTTTTTGTTAATGGAGTTTGGTGCGCTGCTTTAGTGCGACATCTAGTCCAAAAGTCGCATTCTGCACCTTTAAGTGTGTAAAGCCTCACAATGAGGAGGTAATATCACACTACTAATATAAGGATGTGAAATAAGTGTAAACTGTAGCAGCGTCCAATCAAAAGGAACCTTTATCACCACAAATCAAATTCTGAAGTTGTGACAGAAAACAAGTCTAAATGGATCAAAAGGCAGAATAAACTTCAGCGTCACTCCAGTTTTAAAGGTAACTTCAATTTTTGTGTCTGTCAAGTTTTTTTTTAAATGCACTTATTGTGAAACATTGAATTATATAATAATTATATAATAAATAATGATAAATCATTTAAAAACATTACATTTTGATAAGATTCCCTTTATGTCCCCACACAATAATAACTTTAGAATTATTATAAATTATATGAACTTGTTGGCATTTCTTTTTTCCTTATTTAGTCTTTTTGGACATTTTCAGACTTTATTATTAGAATATAATGAGGACAGAGAGAGACGGAGGTATAATGTATGTTGGTTCGGGAGGCAGACACCCTTTTTCTTCAGCTGAAACAGGTTGGCTTTGATTTTTTATTAATTGGTATGAATAATAATGTGCAATCTTTCGCTGACTGAAAATCATTGGTCATTTAGCCGGGAACCAATTCCCATAAAAACTGTCGGTATGAATGGATTTTGCATCGTTGAACTTATCTTCCCAAATCCAGAGGATGCGTATATTACGTGACGACGTAATCAGACGAGAGAACTTGATCTGTGAAGTTTCAGTTAGCTTACACAGAAACAGCTGTAGAAGTCCTTCAGAGATACCGAATGTGGTGAGTTTTCACTTTTACACGAGTAAGAATCAGGACTTCTACTTTTAGCAGAGTCTCCTTTTTTTAACTTCTGTTTGACAAAAAAAATGTGTACTCTTGCCAGCCTCTGTTGAAAACTTTCCAAACGTCCTCTTTTCAACCAGATAAAATGACAGACATCAACGTGTCACAAACAGTCAAATTTGTTTCATCACTTTGTCTAAATGTCAGTGTTGCACTGGTATTAGCATTTCAACTCAAACGCTCTTCAGCATTTCTGCAGAAAGCGGTTTATGGCAAAAGGCTTTAGGAAGTATATAGTTTAGATGTTTAGTATAAAGAAGTCGTATCCAACAGGGAGATGTTGCCTGGGTTTGAAGATAATTCCCTGCAGCCCTCCCTCTAATGGATACTTCAGTGAAAAGTAAAATTGATTTTTTTTTTTACATGGAGGATCGTGGCTTTGTTACTGTTCTGTTTGTAGAATACAGATTATTATTTAATGGCATTTGAATGACTATATTGTTCAAACCCACTTAACCATTCCTACAGGACATTTAATTTGAAAAAGATGCCTAAAAAAACTGAAATCCTTGTGAATGTCCCGGTTACAAGCATCATTTGAGAATCTAGCCACAATCAGAAAAGTGGACTAAAACTAGCGAGCGAGTGGGCTACCGGAGCCGGGTTCACAGTCTTCAAGACTCTCTCAGGACTAGGACTCTGGGAATGCACGAAGACACTCCGCGGGTTCAGCAGCAACAGGAGAGGCATTAAAAGAAGAAAAGAGGAGCCAGTTTGTTGCCGTCAGTTAAAGCCAATAGTCGACAAATGATGCAACGACTAGTTGATCTTTAGTCTGAGGTTTCAAATGGCAAACTGATTTAAGTTGGCAAAAGTATAAAACACAACTAAAACAAAACAACAAAAGGTCTAAGTGTCTCCAGTTTTTGGAGCGTTGTTGGAGGAAGAGGAGGAGGAGGTGGTGGTGGAGGAGAACCCAGAGGAGACGAGCCAAACGCCCTCCACAGCTGCCTCCACACTCCCCTCCGTTAATTATTCACCGGCTGAGGAGGTCGGGCCCCGTTTCTCCACCTCCGCTCCTCCAGGATCAGAAGGGCCCGGAGCCAGAAGGCCGAAGGCCTCGTCGGCCCCATGTTCACACAGACTGGGCAAAGCTGGCAGCGGTGAGCTGGAGGAGGGG
>NW_023339674.1:1461267-1465183 GCF_004916995.1 Morone saxatilis
GGGGGGGGGGGGGGCCCTCAATAATACATGAACCAGGACCGGCCACAGGGACCACAGAGGGACCATAGAGGGTGTGTCTCCTTCTTATTGTTTTTGACCCGTTGTTGGTTGTCCAGTGTTTCATTTCCTGAGCAGTCTGAGCTAGTCAGGAAGGTAATATGATATCCGTAGGTATGTGTTATATTGTATATTGGTATTTTCTTTTTGTTACTTTAGAATGAGATGTTTTTATTTACAGAGGGAGCGAGTCCTCTTCTGGCGGAGTCCGCCATGTGTAATCCTGCACACTGGTCCTTTAAGTCGAGATGAGTGAGAGGAATGTTGTTTAGAGGAACGAAGCACATTTTCAGACATTCATAGTTACAGGAGTTGTCCATAAAGGTATGTTTGTGGTGGTGGTGCCTGTTTATTTGCTTCAATCTCTGAATTCTCGCTGCCTTTATTGGGGACCGGCGTTTAATTCCTTCAGCACAAACTGTTGCTCAGCACAAATAGAAATACTCTTCAACTGCTGCTTGTCCTGAGGTTTCTTCAGCAAATTTGACAACCACCATGACACTGAACATAAATGTGGTTTTACGGCCGCTGAAGAAATATTCACAACTCAGATTAATGTTAATGAAACTCTTTGGAGCTCATAGTTTCTGTAAAATGAACTGAAGGACTACATTGTGGAGAATCTATCTGATCTAACGATGTGTAGCAGCTTCACACTGACAAAAGTTTAAATTTGTGCTGGTGATCTAAGCAGCTTAGAACTTGTTCAAGCTTTAAGAGGTTTTATTCATCCAAAGAACTTTTATAAAATCCACACCAGACCTCTAATGGGGACCTGGGTCTATTCAATATATATAGTGGAAGCTTAGTCACTTCATCTCGGGTGGATAAGATCTGTGTTTGGAGATACTGAATCAAAATAAGTTTCTCATTATGACTTACAGACTTTTCCACAGAAATGTGATTGTTTGAAACACAACCGGAGGAGGTTTGAGAATCTTTCCAGCTCTAACTCTTTAGCATCATACGGTAGAGTCCCGTTTCTTTGTGTGATGAAGGGGTTAGTGGCTCCAAACGTAGAGGAGAATGTGAACTGAGCCCATAAATGCCCATAAATTTCTGATTAGGGTGGTTAGAGAACAGTAAACGTGACCTCTGACCTCTCTGCACGGTGTGGACTGAGATGAAGAAGCTCTGAGGAGGACTCTCGTTGTCCAGGTCACTGAGAGTGAAGCGGAAGCTGTCGTGACCTTTGAAGCCGGTGGCGTTGGCGGCGGCGGTGTGAGCATACCACAGACGGTTCATCTCCACGTCGTCCTGAGTGAAGTTCTGAGCGGCCGACAGCTCGGTCCAACCCGACTCTGTCTGCAGACCAGTAACACCATCACAGAACCATTACAACACTGAGCGGTGGAATAAAAACAGCAGGAACGGTAATGTTCAGACAACAAAACTGGTTGGAAACAAAGTTTTACAAAATTAGTTAATTATTAGTTAATTATTAGTTAAATAAAAAATACAAATGTTTAACTTTTGTAAACACTATTTAAAGAGAAACTTCTACAACTTCACCTTCGTTAAAGGTTCACAGAGAAGAGACAAACGTCTGAAGAGGTCAAAACTACACTGGTATAGAACTTTATTTATTGGTCTTCATCAGAGTCAGCTGTGAAGGTCTTAGTCCAACAATAAAGTTTTTTGTACAGGGTTGTTTCCAGACTTTTGACACAAGGGGGGCATGAAGTATGTATGAAATTATACAGTTCCAACACTGTTTATGGATCCCAGTATGCAGAAATATTCAAATACACTAAAATAACACATTTATACTACATGCACAATATTTCTCCCCAAAACTACAGGGGATTAGCATAAAGAGAGCATTTCTGTGAAGGGGAGAGTTGTCAAAATTTAGCTCTGGACCGCTTCCCAACATCCGAGCATGTCATGGTTGATACCGACGTTTGCGTTAGGTCATTTAGTTTCATATGATAACAGTATCTTCACTCTAGCTTTAAAATGGAGCCTCTTAAACACAGTGCGGAGTAGAAGAGGGAAGGATGAAGGGGTGGTCATCCAACCATCTTTACAATATGGTTGTCTTTCCAACACAGACAAGCCTAAAATAATTCATTCCCAATTCATCGTCCCGCGTCCTGAATGCGACCAGCTCAGTTTTTATCGGCGCGTCAAACCAGGAAATAAGTTCCTCCCTGACTTCAGCTCTCACCTTGAGCTGCAGTTTGCCAAAGCGCGGCTCAGTGTTGAGGAAGTAGTACACCTGGTTTGTGGGGGTGTCCAGGTCCTTGGCCTCCAAGGTCATGCTGGAGATCACCCTGCGAGCACCAGAGTCCACCTCCAACCCGGCGTTCCTGGAAAAAAAAAAAAATTATAATGTGTTCACTGTAAACTAAAAACAATTTGAGATTAGTTTTAGTGGATTTCACTCTTCTGGACTTCAGATGGTTCAACGTGTGAGAATCAGTTTACACTTTAGTTTGTTCTACTCAGTTTTCCAAAAGAGTCCTTTTGTCCACAAGACAGCTCCGTGAAAGAAAAACATCTCTACCAGGTCATCAAATACATTTCCCCCCAAAGATTAAATTAGTTATTTGAAGATTTTTGCTTCATTTTTGTTTTAAACTGTAGTTTTTCACCTTTATTGCTGGAAACATTACTGAATGATGTCTGATGGGGTTTGATCTGTTTATGGCAACGGCTCCTTCAAACTTATCTGCTTTAATTTGAATCTGTTTACGGCTTTATTGCTGAAACACTTAAAACACAGAAATAGTCTCCAGTGATCGGAAAAAGAAGCGTGAGGTTTGGATAAAAAAACAGTGGACTTTGAGATGATCGGCCATATCCAGGATATTTTGGATATTTTGGCTTCAATTTTGTACAGTGAGAGGAAATGGAGATGCAACATCCCTGTTTATACGTGTCAATGATTGATATACATATATATTTATATACAGTATGTGTGTATGTACATTTATCCTTTAAATAATGTGAATCAGAGACAGTTTTCAGAAGTTAAAAGTTAGTGTGAGAGCAGGTTTTTTCCAGCGGGATCGTGGAGATCTGTGGTTGGTGGTGGTGTTCAGTGTGTGGGGGGGCAGTGGGGTGGTGAATGCTGGTTGGGGGGGAGAACATCAGAAACCGTCTGGCTGCTTCCTCACTCGTAACTAAAATCCACGCAGGACAGAAGCTGCCACGTCCATCCTGCAGGAACGCAAAAACAAGGAGGCCGGCATCTGCCAAGTCTCTGCGTTACTTCTGCCTCGGTGGCCTTTACAGTACCAGCTCGGCCTGTGCCAACGCACCCACGCACAACGACGACTGATCTGGGGACAGGGCACGGAGGTGAGGAGGGGTGAGGAGGGGTGAGGAGGAGGAGGAGGGGGAGGGACAGCACGGGGAACCCAGTCAAGGATGCAAATTCCCAGTCACTCGTTCAAATGAAAATATTATGGGTGGGGGTGGCAGAGGGAGGTCACAGATTTTCCTCCTGTAACCGCCCACTCAAGCAAAACGACCCGCCACATGTGCACACACAGGTCACCCTCTCCTCTCCCGTCCTTCCCCCCTCCTGTCCCGCGTTCACCCCCCTGACCTCGCCACCTCCTGCAGCAACACACATTCATAACTGCACTAAACTCCAATAAAAAGACTCATTAAAACGTAAAACAAGACATTTTTAAGAATTTAATTCAAATTTCTCTTGTTTTAAGCAAATTACTAAACATCTTAAACTCCTCAATCACAAACAAAAAGATTAGGCTCTTATTTTTTACCTAGTTTATATATTCTATATATATTGTGTTGTGTGATATTGTAATATAATTATAATTTATATTCTTTAACATCATGTGAGCACCTTGAGCAACTGTAACAAACAAATTCCCCCCGGGGATCA
>NW_023339674.1:1465283-1485342 GCF_004916995.1 Morone saxatilis
GTCCTGGATCTTGCTGATAAACTAGCGTCCCTCTAAAATAAAAAACAAGGTAAAGCCGGATTCCTCTTGTTTGGCTGCGTTAATGCTCTTACTCTGCGTCTTTGATCACTGCTAATTAATTAGACCAAGAAACACCACATACATACACCCGCCCCCCCTCCAACCTCAAACCCCCCAAAACCCGGCGCTGCTCGGCGGCGAATGAATGGTGAGATATGCTGGCAAGGATTAGAGAGTTATCCTGCGCCGCCGTAATCCGGCCAGCGAGGCGGTTAGTACACGTCGGCCTATTGTGAACGAGGGACGCGCTTCTTTCTGCTTTTGTTTCGTAAAGACGTTCATTGTCCACCGTCTCCTGGGACACACACACACACACACACACTACCAACCGTGTGTGTGTGTAATACCAGCACACAATGGGCAGATTTCACTTTAAACACGTCAGTGCCAACCTCGTTAGCCTGGCCGACATGCTGAGAACAACAAACAAATGCCAAAAAAATCACCCACAATGCAATGTGCAAACAATGAGACTCTCACACTGCAAAAAAACATTATTTTGGTCGGCGATTGAACTCAAAGTTTAACTCAATATAAATATTGTTGCGTTGGAAGGAGAGGATTACAGATGTTTCCTGGTGGACAGATATCTTTTGCTAAAGTAGCTAACTGTTAACTGCTGCTAACTGTTAGCGAGTGACAGAACCGGACTCAGCAGCCGGACCGGGATCGAACACAGCCTCTGAGACTGACAGGGAATAAAGTTACACCACCGAGAACATTTACAGAGTTTCTGTTGCAAACAGCTCTTTGCTTACTGTTTCATGTGGAATTATTATTCATATTATTATTGTCCTACTGTCATATATATATACAGTTATAATGTCTGTTTTTTGGATCTCTGTATTTCTAAAACCCTGCGTAAAGCAATGCTAGTGAAGTACTCCTAAATAAAAGCTTCTCCAGTGAATGTCAGCTAACTAACATATCCACTCACAGTTAAATTAGCCAACACACAACTTAACGCCATGAAAACAGCACTGAAAATGGGAAAAGGGGAATGTTTGGGGTACTGACACCTTTCTTGGTCCAGTTCGGGGACTGCAGTTCACTAAAATATGTTTGTGACATGAGAGAAATAATCAACGCAGTAACATCTGGATCCATATCTGATCAGCACTGCCTGATCTTCTAACAAATTAAGATTTTTTTAGAGCTATCACAGATTTTTTGCAGTGTGAAAACACAACCAGTGCAATGTCACACATACACACACACACACACCATCTCCCAGTGTGAGTCCCAGTGGTCACTGGTCTCCATTGATAACCACAGAGCTCCTCCAATCCCTCTTCTTGGCTCCGACTCCGGCGAGAGCTATCACCCTCCCCAGGAGAGTGTGTGTGTGTGTGTGTGTGTGTGTGTGTTTATAAATGTGATTTATGTTACCCCCCCCACCCCCCACCCTCCCAGTGCACAGTGTGCGTTGGACTGATAGGTGACGGCGTGGCGTCGGGGTCAGAGCTGCTCCGCTGCATTAAGAGGATTGTCAGCAGGGACAAACACAATCCCATCGGATTCTTATTGAGACGTTTTCTGTGAAACTGGAAAATGTTTATTAGAGCTCAGGTCTTAGTTACTGCTGAGTGCTGTGTTATCATTACAAATACAGGTCAACATAAGTCAAATATAAGACTTTTTAAGACCTTTTTAATTCAACATTGAATGACATTTAATACCTCTTTCAGGTCATACTGGTTAAAGTATTAAAGGTGACTTCCCCGCAGCAAATCAGAGAATATGTTCCACAAGCTTTGCAGTAATTTAGCTTGACTTTGGATCGTGTTGTGGACTCTGTGTTGGCTCTGTTTGACTCTTGTGTCCGCATCTGTGTGTGACTTTGTTGGACCTGTGTTAAGACTCTGGTCGAATCTGTGTTGGGACTTTTGTGGACTCTGTTTTTGGACTGTTTTGGACTCTGTGTTGTGGACTCTTGTGTTGTGTACTTTGTGTTTGGAGTCTGTGGTTGTGGATCTTTGTATTGGACCCGGTTGACTCTGTGTTGTGGATCTGTGATGGATCGTGTTGACTCTTTGTTGGACTCTGTTCGGTACTCTGGTTGTGAATGGTTTGACTCTGTAGACTCTGTTCAAGACTCTGTGTGTGGACTATTCTGTGTTGACCTGTTGGACTCTGTGTTGGTGACCTGTGTTGTGGACTTTGTGTTGGAGTCTGGGGACTTCTTGTTGTGGACTCGTGTTGTGGACTCTGTTTGATCCTGTGTTGGACTCTGTGTGACTCTTGTTGGACTCTGTGTGTGACTCTGGTTGGACTCTGTGTGTGGACTTTGTGTGGATCTGGTTGTGGTGGGTTCGGATTGTTGTAATCGTTGAGTGATCCATTTATAAGCTAACGTTAGCTAGTGTGCCACTGTTGCACTCGTATGGAAGTGCCTGTGTGGTGGACTCTGTGTTGTGGAGAGAGAAGGCTCTCTGGAGCATAAAGGTCACAACCTTTGACCCTCATCCATGAAACAAGTGAGGAAGATAAATTAGTAAAAAGTCTGTTACCCAGAGTGACGGTGGGCACTTTGTTGTTGACAGGAAGAACGGTGATGTTGAGGTCGTACACAGGAAGTGTGCCGTGGAGTGGTACGGGTGGGGGCGGGGCGTCTCCATGGCAACAGCCTTCTGTCCCCCCGGCCTCGCCGTCTGAGATGATGAGGGTGACGCTGTCGAACGCGGGCTCGGATCCGATCTCTCCTCCTGAACACAAACATGGACACAGAAAGCAAAAACTGAGCTGTTTATTTACGAAGATTTTTAATATTTATTGAAACGTAGTTATTGTGAGTGATTCCTCGTATCTTAACTAGCTAACTATTGTTTTTTTTGTCATAACACATTGATAATTCAACTAATTATTAGTTATTTTTGCTAAAATTATGTAACTAGGTAGCAAATAATTGACTTGACTTGATTAGGTCACTTGTTAGTGCTTTCAATCATCAAGAGAAAGTTGTTGTTATTGAATAAATAAAATAAAAAATGCTAAACATACCTTGTTTTTGAACCTGGTGAATCATTATTAAATATAGTACAGGCATCTGGGAGCAAAAACACTCCCACATAATGATCCAAGTGTCATTTTTCCCACCTGCCATGAACACAGCATCGTTTCCCATGATGCCTCTCACCTGTGTGGACATAGTAGATGAGTCCCTGCAGCAGGTCCTGCTGGGAGAACTTGTCCACGGTCAGTCCAGCTCTCTGCAGCTCCCCTCTGCCCGGACTCCGGGCCAGCATGTAGGTCAGCCTGGAGTCGTCGCTGTCCCGGTCTGTGGCTGACAGGTAGTCCACCGTTACCTGGACCCGCCCCCCCTCCTCGCAGCTCAGCTCCCCCCGCAGACCGCCGCCCAGCTGGGGGGGTTCGTCGTTCATCGGCAGCACCTGAGGACGTGGACCAAAGACAGGAAATCAGACTACTGTCAGCAAAACTCAACACTTCCTGTTTACTTTTCACAATAAAAGTCTACGAGGGCTAAGACTTTAAGATTTTGAAGAAGGTGTTGAGTTTCAATAATGTTTCTGATGCCTCAATTGAAGACACTAATACATATAATCCTAATACCAACTCAAACATCAATAAAATGAACCTTAAGAATGGTTAAAAACAACAAAGTGACGGGGTATAAAATATCCCAACCAGCCCTCTTCAGATATAAACGGGCGCTCTGATGTAGAGACAGGATGCTGATTGATGATGTCCCGTCACTCACCTGTATCAGCAGCACCACATCTACTGAGTTCAGACCGTCCGTCACCTTCAGAGCCACTTCGTCCTCCGTGGTCTCGGAGTCATCGTGGATGTACCTGCGACACAAAGAGTCGCCACACGCTCAATCAGCATTTCTCAGTGGTAGAAGCACATTGACATCATTAACATGAACCAACCAGTTCCAACCAATCATTTTCTGCTGTTAGCTAACTGTTAATGTAGCTGCTGTTAGCGTACCGAACGGGGGTCCGAGTGAACACAACCTCACAGACAGACTGAAGAAAGGACTTGTTGTAACTGCCTGTTTTTGTAAGAAACGCATAAATATGTGGAAGCAAACAGCTCTGATTTCTGTTTCTGTGGACTGTTATGGTTCTCTTCAGAGACAGATTTTGAGGTTTTTTGGAGTGAACTGAGGCTGTATGCCAGAGAAAAGAGCCTGAAGACGGAGACCAAAACTCTCAGAAGATTTGTGGGTACAAACATAAACTCACAGAGACCACCTAAATGCTCGTACACCTACATTAAAACGGCCACTTCCGAATCACAGGCCTGATTGAATGCATTATTTCCTCCTGAGGTTTGAGTTTATGTTACTGTGGGTTGAGCTGCTGGATCAGTTAGCGTGGTGACATGGACGCTGTAAACACAAAATCCCATAAAGCCCGGTCAGAAAGGTGCAGACTAACAGTTTACAGAGGAATCAAACACATGTGGGTCGGCGTTTACATGTGTGCGGCGTGTAATCACGTAACTGAAGTATGGAACCACCTAATTAGTGATCGCTCTCTGTAATATTCACACAGCTTTGATCATGTTTGGTCTCCGTGTAACTGCAGTCAGTGATCCTGCAAACCATCAGAACAAGAACATCCGTTTTGTGTTACATCACTGAGCTGTTTAACAGTTCTGTTCATTAAAACCTGGATCTTATTTTCATTTTTTCCCCTCCAAAGTCTGAGAGAGACACCGGAGACTGAATCTGGTCTAACTGTATTGTCTGAGCCGGTGGTGTGGTGGAGGAAACCAAAGAAAACACATTTATTTTTATATATTTACTGCGTTTCAAAGAGAAAAAGGAAAAGTTATTTTCTAATTTCTGCTCAAATGCTGTAAAGGCTTGTTTTACAAAAACTGTCATATGTCCTTAACGCTATGTGCTATTTCAACAATATTTGGTGGTTCTGTAGCGGCATCATCAGAAACTATAAAGGTCCTTCGTGTATCTCAAGAACAGTTCTTTGAATCATCTTCACACTTGGTGGGAGTATAGCTGAGGACCCAAGAAAGCGCTGTGTCAAGAGCAATGTCGATCTGATGAGCGGTTCTGGGGGGCCAAGCAAACGGGCCCTGCACTGCTTAGGTCCAATGATGTGCTTTTTAACATCCAGGACCGATGGTTGCAACAGTATGGTTCAGGTTAGGCAACTAAAACACTTCATTAACCTTTCTGCTTGGTGAACAACCACATCTCCATCCTTAACCAGAAGTACCAGTCTACCACACTGTGTCTGACCTGAGTCGGAGTCCTCTCAGGTCCTGCAGAGTGAATCTGTCTCCCTGCAGCAGCGTTCGGCCCTGTAGCTCCAGCCGGCCACGGCGAGCCGTCCTCCGAACCTCCACCCTCAGTACCTCCTCCCGGCTGTCCCGGTCCCGAACCAGGAGGTGCTCCTCTGTCACAAAGCCCCCGCCGCCCTCCTCCACCCTCAGCAGGTTGGTGTAGGCCTGACAACCACACAGAGGATCATGGGTCCAAAATCTGGATATTCAAATTGAGATGTTCTGATACCATTTTTTACTTCCTGATTCCGATTCTGATACCTGAACTCAGCTCAGTTTTGATCCGATACAAGTACGTAAGAAGGCCATAGAACTCTTTTTTCATCTAGTTGACAGCTAACGGCTCGTACTTGTTGCCTTCTTTGGTTAGATTGGTTAGATTGGTGGCTAATAAATGATGTTATATCGTAAACTCGCAAACTTGCTAATACCCGATGTAGTATTTTAGGCTGCACTGGAGGCATTTCCAAAATATTGGTATTGGTATCGGAACAATCCTATATTCAAATGTAAGAGACGAGTGCTTGCATGCTGACAAAATAATTTCATAACATTCACATAAACTTAATGAACGTTCACTTTGATGGATCGCTGTGAAAAAAGGCATCAAAACTGTATTCATTGTAACAAGAAGCTCAGTTTGACCTCTGACCTCTGGTGCCTGGTCGTCCACGGGAGTGACTGTGATGTTAAAGAGGAGGCTGGAGACGGTGCCGCCGTGGTGGTCGCTGATGGAGAAGACGAACTGGATGAACAGCGGCTCCGGGCCGATGTCCTCCACAGGAGGCATGAAGGCCACTTTCATGTGGTTCACTGCATGCTGGGAGAGCACAGGAAGGAGGAACTATTTACTCAAATACTTTTCTTAAGTACTTTAAAACTACAGATGATTTAGTTTCCAGCTAGTAAAGCCTTAGGAACCGACTGTGGAAACTATACAGCATGTCAGAGGGCTCTCCCAGCTTATCACTTGACCTTTTGACGTAAATTATTTACATAAATGCTTCCAGGTCACAAATCAAATATATATTCCTTTTCTATCTTCTGGTCATCTGAGAGGAACCCGAGTAAGTGGGGAGGAGCTTGTGTCCATAAAATACTTATTTCAGGATGCTTTTAATCACGAAAAAGCTCATTAAACACCACTCGTGTCTGGTCCTATCCAGGGCCAGTGTTTGGTTTGTCTGTTCTGTACTGTAGAAACATGGCGGTAAAACATTCCTATATTTAACGAATTATACACTAATAAAAACATACTTATGAATGTTATATTCCATCTCTGAATATAATGGATCCTAAATGTTACAGACTGGACCTTAGTTTCGGATCACAGTAATCCGGAAGCTGTGTCTCTTTGTAGTTTGAATTGGTCCAGCATCAATCAAACGTGTTTCGACTCGTACAACCTTCCTCCAGAGAGTAGGCAAGCAATCAAGCATGTGTGTGCATGTATAAAGTCAGTGATTCATTAAACAAGAAGCAGTAAATCTGTATTTCCAACCTGTGTAAAGGACTTTAAGACCGGCACCATGTGGTCTTTCTTCATGGCGTTGGTGCTGTCGGTGTAGAACAGACGTCCTGCGTCCATCAGCCTGGAAATTAAAACAATACAAATTAGATTCAATTTTATTTCAGGGCACTTAATAAAAGTGTAACAGCTTTAGAGGAGTTAGAAGCTTAATTTTGATTGAGCCATGTTAGCACCCAGTCCTTGAACTAATCTAGGCTATCCGTTTCTTACCCAGGATGCAGTGGGCTGAAGCAGGGCTGTGTGATGACGTAGGTCAGGTCTGTGTCTGGATGCTCTCTGTCGGTGAAGTGGAGGTGAGCCTGAGTGACGTAAACCACCTCCGTCTCTTTCACCGTCAGCGAGCGAACACTGCCGGGGACTTCCACTGGCAGCTGGTCCTTCACCGGGAAAACATGGACCACCACGGTCTGGATCCACAGGGAGGAGAGGGGTTAGTGTGACAGGAAGGGGTCTCAGACAGTCCGCTGCGTCCAGGCCAGATGGGAAATCTCGCTGTGACTCACGTATGTCTGGGAGAGGTTGGGCGGCTGGTGGCTGTCGGACAGCGTGAAGTCGAAGGAGTCTTCAAACAGTTCCTCTCCTGAGTGCTGGTAGTAGATCTGACCCTGGATCAGGTCTCTCTGCAGGAAACTGTCCACTGGAGCTCCTGCAGGGACATTTACAGCCCAGAGATCAGTAAGTTTTATAGAGTTTTTCCAGTTAATTTGAAATACATGGAAATATTAATAAAATTACTATATGTATATACATATTTAAATAATTAAATTAATATTATAAACGGACAATCAGTCGAGTGTTGGCTTAAATTAACAACTACTAGTCAACTAGGACAATCTTAAATTGATATAATTCATTAAATATCGCTTTGTTCCAGTGAGAAACAAGGGAATCATGACTCAGCGTTTGTTTAACAATTTACCAGGGGGGGGGTTGCGGTGATTGAAGGTCGCAGGAATAATAGAGGTTGGTTGAATTTGCTTTAATTGTTGTGATTGATCAGGGGACATGACAAAATAATAAATATGCATATAATTATGTGTTTTATGGAATATTTGTTACATAATGTTGGAAACATCTTTTTGTGGCTAAGGAAATTTCTCAAACTGATAATCTCTACAGGTTGTAATTAAGAAATATTCAATTAAAATAGCAGATATTTACAAAATTAGACTTTTAGGACCTGCAGTCATCCTTTATTTGTATTTTCTAACCACAGTAATGACCTTTGACCTTTGTGTTTATTTTTAACCCCCTCACCTGGTTCGTGGGAGGAGGACTTCCTGACCAGCTTCCCCGCCCGCGGGCTGGAGACGATCTGGTAGAGGATGTAGTCGTCGCTGGAGTCCAGGTCGGAGGCTGACAGCGTGAACTCCTCCAGCCTCACGGCGGCGCCCTCCTGCACCTCCACCGCCACGTTGTTGATGAGGAACGGCGGCGAGTCGTCTTTGGGCAGGATGTTGATGGGGAACTTGTGGCGGGTGCTGTGGCGGCCGTCGCTGATGCGGAAGACGATGTGATCTCGGGTGGTGTCGCTATCAGAGTGATGGTAGACGACTGCACCCTCCCTCAGGTCCCTCACGCGGAACATGAACGCCTTCCCGCCTGCGGACGAGATTTAGATCAAATAACAAAGAAAACAACAACATTATCGTCTCTTTAACTGCAGATGCAACAAACATTCTTAACTATCCAACTCAACTCTTACTTATGTCTGTCTGTGTTATCAGTGGTTCCCAACCTTTTTACTTCAGGGACCCTTTTCTATAACTGTCTCCTATATAGTATAACTGACTATCCTGACGACCCCCAACTACATGATATATTTCAGATTACATTAAATACATAACAATATACAGAGTTTGGGTGATTTTGGGTGATCGAGCAGATTATTTAATGTGAATATTGTATCAGAGATTCCTGATATTTTTAGGGAACTTTTCGGCCTTTTTATGCCTTTATTTTGATAGAACATGTGAAGCTAGACGGGGGAAGACATGCAGCAAAGGGCCACTGTGGTAAGCAGTGGACCAACAGTGTTTCTTTAGCCCACTAATTTAATAATCCAATCACTATAATCGAATCTAATTATATGATATACTTTGTTTTTTTATGTTCCTCAAATCTAAAATGTTTCTTTGTGTTGAACAAACTATTTATAGACAGTGAAACGGAACATTTTCTCTTCCCTAACAAAAGAGCAAAAATAAGAAAAACTTTGGTGAATCCCAGAAATCAGTTTTCATGCTACACACACAGAACACAACAGACACATTTATATTGAAGGAATAAAATATAAAATAGATAAGAAATCAAATACAACCAACAATATGAAAAGTTATAAGTTATATTTGAGTTAAATGAGAAGCAAATTTAGACCTAAACAATGATTAAATGATGTCAGTAATGGACCTGAAATTGAATTGAATGAAATTGTGTTATTTTGTGTTCTGTACAGTCTCTTGTGTAGTTTTATGTATTTTATATAGGTATTATATGTATGCAAATTAGCTATAAATATTGTGGTGTGTTGTGTTTGTTTATGCTACAAAGTGGTCCCTGTACAAATAAACAATAAAATAAACAAATAAAAATAGTTTCCTATGACTGTTTGTAGTATCAATAAATCTGAACAGCTGATTCGTCAGTAAGAGTTGGACTGAACATGAGAAACTTCTCTGTCCTACATTGATGAAATGTAGGCCGCGTCCATCTGTCAGCTCTCTGCTGCTGGCTGGCCCTTCCTCACACTGTACACCATGCTAACTCTAACGCTAACATCGTCACGTGACTGGCGGCCTACTGGCAGACGTGTGTTGTTGTCGGAGGACGGCTCCGTTTCCAGCCAAAGCTTCGCACTTTGATTCAATTACCGTCTTCCAACACATGCACTGTTTTTTTTCTCCCATTGTCACTTGGAAATAACAAGTTTCTCTTAGCGCCTGAAGGCACCACGAGGCGCTGGCTGGGGTTTGTGCTGTGAACACCGGTGGGGTAAAACGTGGCGTCCTTCCCGGTGGCCGCCCGGTTGCCAGGATAGATGTAGCGGAGGATGGGGGGGAGGTTTCCTGTCTCCCTGCGCGTGCCAGAGAGACAGAAGGGCAAGGTCAGCAGACAGATTGAGAGACGAACGGTCGCGAGCCCGAACCTCATTAGCAACTTTACCGAGGGAAACCGGCTACTGGTCCAACTGATGGAAACAACTTGGTAATTGGGCCCAAAGGTGGCGTTGGGCAACAGGCCCATAAAGGGAGAAATGGGATGGGAGGACTGTGTGTGTGTGTATGTGTGTATGTGTGGGTGTGTGTGTGCAGGACAGGCAGACATCCATTTGGCTGAAGGCGTTGGACAGAGCCTGCAGTGACTGTCCCCACGCTGCAGGCCCTGAGTCGCAGCGTGGAGGGTCAGCGGCGCTCTCCTCAGAGACCAGAGGATCCACTAACTGCTTCCTACAGAGCATCCCCCCTCCCCCCGGTACATGTGTGCAGAGCGGAGCCAAAACTTTTGTCAGCTTTGTTCCAACTCAACGAGAGCGGCAGAGAAACAAGAGTCCAAACTGGAGGAGATACGCTGGAGCAGGTGCTGCTGGGTGGAAACTCGCCCAGTGGGACAAAAGTTTCATCCAACTGCTGCACTGCTGTGTTATATATGGTGTTTTTGTTTTGATGGTTGATGGTAGAAAGAGAGACGGAAAAAAGATGGAAGAGAAGAGACAAGAGAGGAACAAAGCAGAGAAAGTCATCTCTAAAAAGGTTTCTGAGGCCAGTGGTTCCCTTTTCTCAACAATGAACCCAAACAGTGAACTTAATAACTGCAGGAAGTTTGTGTAAAACAGGAGATTTGGATGAATTTTGAGCAGATTATTTCCTGTGAATATTGATCAGAGATGAGTTTTTCTGATATTTTTAGGAACTTTTGATACATACTCTCTTTTCTAATGTTTTTTATTTGATTTTTAACAATCATACAGACTTAATAGTCTTCTGTTTTGTATTATTCAGTGTTTTCTTCTCCCTGATACTTTGTTATTGTTCTAATACAGCTTATGTTCAGGTCATCAGAGTTTAGATATTAAATAAAACACCTTAATGACACCAACTCAACCCACGTTGGACAGCGGGTTCCTTGGATGACATTTTTTGGATCTATTATGTAAGATAAACGTTGCCAGAGGGCCTTTTGTCAGGTAGGAGGCAGACTCAAGAGGCTTTGCTGAAGGTCCCATTAGTAGACATTTATTTACAGGTGCTTCCAGGAAATGTGCAAGAAGAACAAGACAAGAAAACTAGGGGAAAAAATGACATAAGGCTAAACAACTGAGGCTAAATCAACTCAACAAGAAAAACAAAATGACAGCAGAAGCCCTCGTTGGCCTCCCAGAGACATCTTAATATATGCCCACACACCTGCTGTATGCTGTAGGCCTCATCTCCTCACTACAGGGTTGGACACTAACAATCTGCCCTCTAGAAAATAACCAACGCAAATTTCCCACTGTGCTTGAACGGGTTAGGGTTATTTTTTTTTTAATTAGAGAACATGTCTGTATATTTAGGTTGGTTGTTGACTGTTATTTTATATTTTTGGTGCTCCAGGTGCTCATTTTCAGGCAACCAATCATATTATCAGATGGTCGACTCGTCACCTGAGTAACCGAGAAAATGGAAGAGAAACAGAGAGTTTGTTACCACGTTGTCATTTATGCTCACACTAGTTTCTCTTTCTTCTGCTTTTCGGGCTGAGGGTGGGGCCAACCCCCAAATTCCCATTACACAAACTTCCTGCAGTTACTGAGTTCACTGTTTGGGTTTAATTACAGTTTTGAATTTAATATGAAATATCCATAAAATATGTCTCTTGAGGAAAAAGGTTGATTTAGCGGTTATTTGTGAAAGTGTCTAAATTAGAGAAAGATGTTAAATATGTTTGCCATGACACCACAGATTTGATGAAATGAGCCAGTTCAAAACACAAACTCTCCGTCTAAAGCAGCCATGAAAGGTTAACTCCCCGCCTGAGCCCCTCGGGCCGCCCGTGCTCCTGCCACCTCACCCCCCCTCCTAGCTGGTAGCTTGAAACCTGTTTGGGGACAGTGCATCTGCTCCCTGTGCACGACGGCATGAAATGGCATAAGTCCCTCCAATCTGCTCAGTCCCGCTCCCCGTTTCAGACAAAGAGGCTGTCTCCCAGCGCGCTGGGCTGGAAGGGACAGACGTGGACGGAGAGAGGGAGGCAGCGGCGGCAGCCCCTCGCGCTGCCACGGCCCCTGGCAAAGTGGCCACGGCCCCATTTTACACCTGATTAGGAAACACATGCAGGGCCACTAGACATATGCTTCCCCAGCCACACCACGGTCCCTGGCGGATGGGCAACACATGGAGGAAAAAGGGCGGAAAAGGCCAGATGACGTTCTCTGGGAATTCCCAGGGCAGTGTCGGAATACCAGCACGGGATTAAAGAGCCGAAGTATACTCACAGAGGATCAGTTTAAAGGCAAACACGGTTGTTTTTCATCTGTTTTCTGCATGTGAATAATCGGACATATGTGCAGTTTGCTACTCTCCATCGTCAGTCTTCACACACTTTATGTGCTGCGTCCAATCAGGAGCTGAGGTGATGTTTCTTGTTGTCCTGCTTTGATCCAGCTGCTCCGGGCTTTACACCCACATTTGAACCATACAGGGGAGTCAGATTCATGGAGACCCTCATGATTGTGTTTTAGCCCAAATAAGTAAATATTCACGTTCAGCAAAATGCTCAACACGTCACTACAAGAGTGAAAAGTTTTTTTTCAACCTTCTGTATTTTTGGTGTTTTAAAAAGGTTCAAAACACAGAAATAACACAAAAAAACATTCCGACCAAGGCAACGGTTCTGTGAGGTAAAATTAGTGTTTCTGTCTATGGAGTCTGGTGGAGAGTGATGATATTATCAGCCCATCAGGAAACTCTGTAAATGACCTCAGGGCTGTAGGTTTATTCCCTGTCGGTCTCGGAGGCTGTGTTAGATCCCGGTCCGGCTGCTGAGCCCGGTTCTGTTATCCGCTAACTGCAGTTAGCGTGTTGAACAGTTGAAGCTGGGCAGCTGGAGGACATCAGAGGGAAAACCATGAAATATTTTCTCTGATCCAAGAGAAAAGGACTTTATGTCTTTGTTGGTCAGATACTGGAGGACAGGAGACGTCTAGCACAAGATAAATGTGACTTCATGGGAACTTTAGCCAACAGATTATGGTTAATTATAGTGCAGCTGCTGTGTGAAGTCATTCATGTAGAACCCAGTGACCTTTAACCTCACCTCTGACACTGAGGTGTCCATGAAGAGGTCCGTCCACAGCCACCAGGTAGACAGCATCAATGTTGTCGCTGTCGACTATCTGCAGCTCCTCCCACGTGATTGGTCGGGACTGACCCTCCAGAAGGTCCAAACCTGAGACATCAGAGACGGAGGAACACAAATCTGAATGCAAAATCCTTTCAACATTTAGGTCAAACATGAATGAAATGTCTTTACTTACCCATGTTCCACGAGACTCTGGGCGCGTTTGTTTCAGCTGCCCTGATGGAGATGTGTACCATGATGGGCGGGCTGGTCATATAGGAACCGTCTATAGCCTGAAACTCCACCTTCGATTACCAGAATATAGCAAGACATATTACTGGAAATGTAATATTTAACCCTACACTGTAAAAATAACAGTTTTCTGTAATTAAAATACAGTTTTTAAACATAATTAAAAATATTCAAGCTGTAAAACCAATGAAATGAGCTATAAATACAGACGAACACTACTATAATACAAATAATCAAGCTTAAATTTACAAAAGAATGCTGTTACTATTAGATTTTTCCTATATTAATCAGAATTTGACAGTAATTACTGCTGTTTTTACTGATTAAAAACTGTATTTTGACAGTTTATCAATGCTTATACACTGGTAAAAAACGTTTATTCAACGTTTCTGTACTTCCATAATTATACAAGATATCTGTCAATTAACAAACAAATCCATGTAAAATAACACAACATTAAGCAGTGCACACTGTTGGCAGTGTAGGGAAGCGGAGAGAGAAGGCACTCGGGAGCATAAGCGTCACATCCTTTGACCCTCATCCCTACATAGAAACACACAAAAAACAGTCCGAGCACGAATCACAGAAGCAGTTTTAAGACAGCGACCGACCCGAACCTGAATTTCCGCTTAAAATAAATTAATAAATAATTTTATATAACAAAATTTTTTAAAAATAAGAGAGTAATTTATTTACCATAAACTGAGAGGCTGACTTTACAACAAAGATAATTGAAGATGCTTCCTGTACCTCGTAGTTCCTGCGATGTGATTGGCTGCTGTTGGGTGGCTGGTAGGCCACCTTCATCTCATGGAGGTCCAGCCAGGTGAAGGACGTGACGGGCTTCGTGTGGTCATCCAGGTGCGTGACGTAGCCCTCGGCGGGCAGGACGGTCACATTGAAGACCAGCCTTTCCTGCGGCGTCTCGTGGTCCTTGACGTCCAGCGTGGCTGTGGTGAGCGGGGTGAGGATGAACTGGTCCACCTCGAGGATGAAGGAGGCCATGAAGGCGGCCTGGGGTGGCTGGTTCTGCATCGCACCATGGATCAGAACCGGCAACCACACCGACTCCGTCTGACAGCGGGGTAAAGGGATGGGAAAGTGGAGGTAAAAAGATAAAGTTGTTGAGCCTCAACAGCTCAAATCTGCTTCTTTTTGGGCACAAATGTATGTTTTAACACAACATATATCAGGTAGAAATCAACACATACTGCCACAGCTTTAGTGTAATATGTGGTGTTGAAGAGTATGCAGGCAATGGCCAAGAATAGACAATCAGACGTGTTAGAAATGACAGGTCTTTGTAATAAAGACACTATGTGCTAACAAGGAAATGATTTTATTTTAAGATTTAGGATTTTTGAGGCCTTTCAAACCCATGCAGAATCTCACGCTCCACATCCTACCACATCCACAGAGCTGAGAAAGAGTGCATGAAAGTGGGATGTCACCTCGCAACTGCCAATGCCAGAGATGCTAATCTGGTTTGGAAAACTTCCAGATCCGATGTGGATACGACTGAATCTGCAGTTTATTAACTTTGTTCAATTAAAGCACTTTTGAGTAGCATTGCTACATCTCTAAAAGTTACTGAAGTCTAAACGGAGCAAATAATATCAAAATCAATCCTTCGTTTGATTTTGTGCACATTAAGCTGTGGACATACCTCAAGCAGGGCCCTGGTGCCCTGCTCCCTCAGCTCCACCCTGATGGGAATGTAGTCGATCTCTGGCGACGGAGGGCTGAGGTGCTGGTACTGGAGACCGGAGCTCAGGAAATCCTGGCAGCTGGTCTTGAGGAAAGGAACCGTCTTGGTGTCGTGAAGACAGGGTTTGTTCCCCGGACAGGCCGCCGCCGCCTCTCTGCCTGAAGGACAACAAACAGACGAGTTCAAACTTCAAAACACACACAAAACATACATACAACTTTTTTAATTCTTTATTTAGTTGGATGTTTGAATTTGATGTTTCTGTTTTTATTTGTCTATTATTATTATTGTCATTTTTATTTTTATATATATATATTGAAAATTATTTTGAAAGTTTATTTTTTGTTTCATTTTGTTGCGTTCAGAGTTAGTGTTAGTTTAAAATATTAAATAAAAATAATTTAACTTCGCTTTTGCTTGAATGTTTTTATATATTATTTTAGTTTGTTCTCTAATCATTTCCACACATTTGACTGTTTCTCTTTGTTTAGCTTTGTTGTTTCATTGTACTGTAGAGAAAAGTTTAGAAGTATCATTATTATTATTAGAGCTGCAACAATTAGTTGATTATTTGAGTAGTTGTTAATTGGCAATTATTTTAATAATCAATTAATTATTTTTATTTAGTTTGTTTTCTAAGGCTGTGGTTTAAAGAGCTGTGACGTACCTTTTCTTTGTGTGGAGTCCTCTTCCCTCACCAGCTGACCCAGAGCCGGGACGCTGGTATCCGTGGTCAACATTCTTACAATGCAAACCAGGTCGGCCGTAGTTCGGATATTGAGGACGGAGCTGTCGATAGCGTTGGATAAACCGTAGAACTGTGGAACCACCAGTGGGGCGCTGCCCAGCTCCACCACGGCAGGCCCCGAGTCCACCACCCGCACCGGAAGAACCACCGTCTCCACCAGGGTGTCCGAGGACGTGAACCTCCACACGGACACGGCATGTTAAAAGACAGTTTTTTACAACTTAGAACATGTAATATTTCAAACACTCAGGTTCCATCCTCCATGAACGAGCAACATTAAACCTTTCAAGTAAGTGTTTAATACTCAATAGAGTTTTCCTTTTAAAACAGGTGATAATCCAACACAGATACTACAAAAAATCGCGGGACAACTTGGATTCTAAAATCTCTATCTGCAGTGCAAGTTAGATTTTTTAAGTACATTTCTGTGTGCTAGGCCCACTAATAGTCAACTAAACCGTCAGTTGATGGGAAGAGTTTTAGTTTATGCATTTTTCATTGGTTGGTTGGTCGCAGACAAAAAGAATAAGAACGCCTTGTCACCTAGACCAAAGTATCAGCAGATTGTTTCTACATGAACCTTTTCTTTTGTAACACACACAAAACAAAATAAAACCATTTCAGACTAGCTTTCATTCAACTAATTCAACAAATTAGTGGATACTTTATTCCCTCAAGGCTGTTAAAGACAGGGGAGGATAAAGTTTTGTGTCATTGGCATAACAGTGGAAGGAACTACAATATTTTTGAATGATTCGGTGAAGAAGAAGCATGTTCGTGGAGAACAGAAAGGGACCTAGGATGGAACCTTGTGGGATGCCGCAGGAGAGACTGTTTGGTGGAGAAACTTCTATCTTTGACTTAGGATGTAAACCGGTTCAAAGCATCTACACAAATTACATCTGCCACTAATGCTAACAGTTTACTGTTGCTAACTGACCTGTAGACTCTCAACATCACAGTGTCCTCGTCCAGCTGAGGGCTGCCATTGTGGATGTATTTCACCTCGTCCTCCAGGAAGCTGCAGTCAAACACCTGCAAACAATAACAACAGTAACACCACTGACTGTACTAGTGGGTCATTTTTAACTACAGCAGGGGGGTCCTCACCTGTGGAGTCAGCCTCCCCACCCTCTGAGTGACAGGTTCGTTCATCACCACCTCCACCTTACAGTCTGCAGTTGGATCCACGATGATCTTCAACTCCTTCTCTGTGATAAACACCGACCGACCCCTGGAGACCTGCACGCCCGAGTTCACCACAACCAGACTCCCGCTGCAGACGGACGTCACTGCGAGCAGCAACAGCACGCCGGCAGCAGCCATTCTGGATCAGCGAAGGCCTCTGGTTGCGCAGGTTCAGGTGAAAAGTTGTGAACGACAGTTGATGGAGGATGAAGGCCTCAGTGTTTGTGGGCTTTCCATTCAGTCTGCCTCCACCCACATCCTCCTCTTCTCTCTATTGTCACTACAACCTGCAGAGAGAAGAGTTTAAATGAACATGATTAAGAACAAGCTTTAAATAAAGTTGTTGACGAGGGAAAGCGTCCGCATTAGCATTTTCAGTTTCTTAAAGAGAAATGTCCATCCACACTACTGACTGTATATAAAGATGATGACATAACAGCTCCCCAAAAGAGATGCCAAAACCTCTCTATCACCCCTGGTGGCTGGTTGCAGTATAGGTCGTAAACCCACCAGCATGTTGGCAGATGGGACTAACCATACGACCATGTGACCATACCGATGGTTCGGTTTGGTCAGTTTGGTTTTAACTAATGAAAACATTTGTATAAATGTTATATTCTGACAATAGATCCTCCTCAATGTTACACACCGGACCTTTAAAGCTCCAGTAATGTTTTGGCCACTTGCAGACAGAAAACCCAACATCCAATATATTATCACCTTATAAAGTGGTTGTGTCTAACATGCTAGCAAACAACTTCCTGCTGACTGAATCAGACAATAAAGGTGCTTTGAAACAAAAATTAGGAAGTAAAAGAGGCTAAACAGCTCCATAGAGTTCCCAAGTTGGAGATCATTTTCTATAGATTTGACACTACAAGCGACCCCTTAAGGCCTCCGCACACCAACTCGACGGCCGACATAGTCGGCTCCCGTCCTCCTCAAGTCGGTCAAAAAAATTCACCGAACACACCAAACCCGACGCCGACTGGAGCGTACGTTCTGCGCGTGCGCGAGGCATAAATACGTCCCCATAACCAGCAGGCGGCGCTAATCTGTGTTGTCGCCCAAAAAAATATGAAACACGGAAATGACGGATCACTGTAGACCTAGTAAACACAGAGCACGCCTGTCGTCAGTCATTGTTTTCATCAGAGATGTGATAGTAGTCAGAAGGATCGTTTATGTCTTACTCGGCTGAACGAAAAATACGATGGCTAATAATAACAAGTGATACTGGCGTTGGCGTAGTAATGTTTTACCATCGTCACTTCGGTTTTTCTCGTGCACGTCACTGATTCGCTAGTCAGGGCTAGCACTCCACCAAAATCAGCCGATTCTACATGTCGAATCGGCCAAAATGAACGCCGACGACCGACGCCCGACTGACGACGGCACGGGAACACACCCGAACCGATTCGAGTCACCGACTCAAAGCGACTGTCCGACGACGGTCCGACGGCCGATAATCGGGTTGGTGTGCGGAGGCCTTTACACATCAATTAATTTCAGCTACTGTCAATATGAAAAACCTATTCATTGGTGGAGCTTTAAGTTAAAACAGAAGAGGGTAAAGGCTAAACTCCAGAGCCTCTCCAGCAAATCAGAAGTTATACAAACACAGAATGTAAGCCTGACCCTTGACCTCTTCTGACACCAAAATTTTCTTCCATCGACTCTGAATCTAATGATCAAAATACTGTACAAGCAAAATCCTGAAACTGCTCCAACGTTACTTCTACCCCTTAAACGCCAAATGATCAGCTGCTGTGGTCTAAATCCTACGACTGCCCTCAACCAACAACCCAAAAACCTCCTCTAAATCCTCCCAAAAAAGTCCCAGCATGCAGCATCCGGCCGGGCTTTCTTCCCCCCGCTGCTCCACACTCCAGCGGAAACGCTTTCACCCTCCATATTCACTTCAAACTAAAGCCCACTGCAGAAACAAGGGGTTATCTGTGTGACCCTGCAGAGGGTGCTGGAAATGGCATGGGACAGGCGGAGAGGGGAGGCGAGGGGAGGACAGGTGAGGAACGGGGGGGTGTTTTCATGGATTCAAAGCAGGGCATCAACTGGAACCGGCATGTCCACTTCCCATCCAGCCAGACGAGGCGGTATTCAGTTAGTGGATGTTAAACTCGCGGTGATGCTCGGCTGCAGCTCATGGGCGAGAAAATACTCCTCCTGGAAAACTGTGTGAAAATATTCTGTTAGGTTTTATTTCGCAATAAGTATTTTTCGCAGATATTAATTATAATGAAATAAGTTAATACTGTTAATACATTTTCTAAATTATGTAAAATTAGTGACAACAGTTAAAAAAAAGTATTTGTTGGGTAATTTTAACAGATAATTGACAGATATCTTTATATATTCTGAAAGTTTTCATAACAAAACCATAAGAATAATGTTTAATGTATCAGCTTATAAGCATTGTAAACTGTAAAAATACAAGTTTTTACCGTGAAAAACAGCAATAATTACTGTAATTTCCAGAATAGACTTTTATTACAGTTTTATAACTTTTTAAAATTCTGATTAAAAATAAGAAAAATCTAATAAATAAAGCACTGCTGCTATAAATTTAAGCCTGATTATTTTGTGTTAATTTATAGCTCAATTTATTGGTTTTACGAATTCTTGTACTTGGCCCCAAAAATCTTAGAGACCTCATGTCTAAAGATTATGTTACTCGAGATGGCATTACCTTGGCCTCTAGCCCCACTGTCAGGAATCTTGGAGTTATCTTTGATCAGGATTTGTCATTTAACTCCCAATATAAAGAAGATCTCTTAGGACTGCCTTTCTTTCATTTACGTAATATTATTACAAAAATCAGACCACATCCTGTCACAGACAGATGCAGAAAAACTAATCATGCATTTGTTACTTCCAAGCCTGGATTACTGCAACTCTTTGTTATCAGGTTGCCCTAATAAGTCCCCATTAAAACGCTTCCAATTAATTCAGAAAGTGA
>NW_023339674.1:1485442-1486052 GCF_004916995.1 Morone saxatilis
AGAGCCCCTAGTGGCAGAAATATTGTTTTTTTACGTACCTTTACGGATTATACACACACACTTTTACTCAACTAACATTTTTACTGCAGGACTTTTTTACACTGTAACAGTCAAAAATTATATTTTTAAAGCTTCATTATTTAACCATCAACTCTCCACAATCTGTCTATTTTAATAATCTTGATCACATGACTGTACGACAGTAAATCACATGATCTATCTCTCTATCAATCTATGATGTGCACAGTTAGCAAACGGTGGATTTTCACATTCATCTGCGTCACAGAGAGAAATAAAGACAGAGTTCGAGGCAGTGAGGCGGGGGGCTGTAAAAAGAAAAGTCCTGGAAACCTCAAAGCACATTTCCTGTCTGCTCTCTCACTCTCTCTCTCTCTGTGTTTTGGCTTTAGGACAGACTCAACCAGTCGAGGAAACCCGCTCGCCCTTTGTTCTCCCTATCTCACAGTTTACCCCCTCTCTGTCTCTCTCTGTGTTGTTGGATGCCAGACGTCTCAGGGTGACGGTGAGCTGTGGTATAAAGGGGGAGGTGGGTGTGAAGTGTGTGTGTGTGTGTGTGTGTGTGTGTGTGTGCGTGTGTGTGTGTTTAGTG
>NW_023339674.1:1486077-1486456 GCF_004916995.1 Morone saxatilis
TGTGTGTGTGTGTGTGACAGCATTCCTCTTCCTCTGAGCGTTTGCAGAAGGTGAAGAAGACTAAGACGAAACAGAGAAACTCCAAACAACTGGAGGTAGGTGCCAACCAACTTCAACACACACTTGGTTGTTGCTCTGTTACACACCTCCAACAGGCCTCCACACAGAACAGAAACACAGATTAGAAGAAAATGAGGGGATTTCCTTCCTTTTATTCTCTCATTCTTCTGTCCTTTGGCTTCTTTCTGCACTCATAAACACACACATTCACGGTCGTGTGTCCCTTCAGATTCACAGGCTGAGGATGTGATTAAAGTGGCAGGAGTTCAGTGGAAACTTTCTCTGCAGTGTTTTGTTGCTGTGTCCTCAGCTCCTGCAG
>NW_023339674.1:1486469-1487747 GCF_004916995.1 Morone saxatilis
ACAGATACACTCACTGTATGGACAGATACACTCACTGTATGGACAGATAAACTCACTGTATGGACAGATAAACTCACTGTATGGACAGATAAACTCACTGTATGGACAGATGACATCAGTCCAGTTTGAGTCCAGCAGCAATATTAGGGAGTCTTTTTCTGCATCACTGTTTAAAACATGGGAATCTGAAGGAACCACTGGATAATCGGTATGTTTGGAATGACAGTAATCTAATTTAAAGGTTTAAAATGTGGGCACATTGAAGACTGTCCCTGTTCAAAGGCCTGTGTGGGTCCGCCTGTGGTCAGATCTGTAGTTAATTATGGTGTTTCATTCAGAACCGTGTCAGTTCACCTCAGAGCTGCAGCAGTGAGTCACTTCCAGCCGTCGCAGCAGCTGGTGGATCATTTAACAGACGTTCCTGCCTCAGTCCTGCTGTTTGGATCCGTCCCGTCCAACACTCACTTCTGCAGAGACAAGACAGCGACGCATCCACAGGCTGTGCAGGTAAAATAAATTCCTCTCAGAGACGGTGAAATCAGTTTACTGCAGTGGATGAAAACCTCATTCCACAGAGACTCTCAGTGTGCTAACTCGTAGGCTAGGCTATAACTTCCTGTCATAAACAACTTCAACTAGTTGTTGCAATGCAAAAAGGATGATCAAAAATGTATTGTTTTAGGTAAAACTGAAACAAGACTAATGCCTCATTTCCACTGCATGGTGCAGCTCGGCCTGACTCAACTCGCTTGGGACTGTTAACTCTGGAACTTTTTTGTTGACAACAAACTTTTTTGTTGGTTTTGTTTTTCCGTTGGCAAAAGTTGTGGATAGTCTCTGTTACCTGGTACAAGTGAGTAGAGCCGATACTAAAAGGTCAGTTTCACGCAGCGTTTCTACGACAAACAGCTAAAAATCCTACTTACATTGAGCGAGTTCCCGTCTGCAGTCGAGAAAAAAATCAAGAAAAGAATCAAAAGCGAGCTGAGCCGCTCCGTGCTGTGGAAATGAGGTCTAATCCCCATGATAGCGGCTCTGTGAGGCGACGCTGCTTTGAGCTAAATGCTAAACGTCAGAGGAAACGTCACCAAAGTCAGTGCAATGTAAAATAACTGATATCTTTACAATAAAAAACTGACCACTGGTCGTGGTTGGCAGAACTTTACTGTAATAAATATTGTAGAACTTTTCTACATTACAGTAAAGGAATATTAGTACTGTTGAATGTATGGTTGAAGTTAGGTTTTATTACTCTTGACCTCATTCTATCATATGGCA
>NW_023339674.1:1487847-1490015 GCF_004916995.1 Morone saxatilis
CGATACTACAACACAAGAATGGTTCATATCCCTCACGCAGTACCCAAACACAAATCAAGAACCGTGCTCCTGATATAATATCCACTACCTCATACACACTGCCCACAATAAAAAACCGAACGCAGTTTTCCAAACCTTAAAAAATCACTGCTTCGTCCCAGCGCTGCTTGGACAGACCACAAGGCACGTCCCGGCAGGGGCTGCGAGCCGAGCGCAGGCGGTAAAGATCTAAACATGGTGATGGTATAAATTGATGTGGCTTCAGACTGGATACAACGATCAATGTATGACAGCTTCTGGCAGACAACCACAACGCTGACCCGCAGGCACAAGGACGGATACTGAATACAAATTCGATTATTAGATTATTGATTGACATTAACTACACTATAGAACGATAGCTCTAGCTCAGTAGACTGTTAGAAACACCTGAAATACTCTCCAACATGTGGTGAATGTGTTTGTCCTGTGTGAAAACCAGCGGTTTAAACGAGTAGACCTTGTCTTTATAGTCTGTTGTCCTCATTAATCTCCTGGGTTCAAACAACAAACACCCCCGTCAATCCCCCACTTGGGTGAAAGAGAGCAGAGCACAGCTTGACCTCTGTTATCCAACACACACACACACACACACACACACACACACACACACACTGGATAGTTTCTGCAGGTGATGCAGGAAACAGAAATCTCCTTTAATGGAAGAACCAGCAGTAAGAAGAAGCTGATTCTTCTGATTCTACTTGATAATAACAGAAACAGACAACAAACTCCTGTTCAGATCTGGAAACCTCCGTGGCTGCGAATAAAACACTGAAGTAACAAAACCTGCAGTTCCTCTAACGTCCACTAGAGGCTGGCTCCAGCAGTGAGTTTGTCTCCATATTAAAACTTTACAGCAGAAATAAACATGCTTACAGCCTTTTGGTCTCTAGAAACCTACAGTAGACATTACAGACACTTTTATTTATAGTCTACGGTTCTCGGTTTCTCTTTGTTCAGATGGTCGCTTGTGTCACATTATAGACTCATAAATTCTTGAGAGACATGACAGATAACCCCAACCAATCACAGCTCACGACCTGCGTGATGTCATGGTGAAGTAGGGACCAACAGCCAGGAACAAGAATGGAAACGAACAATGGCGAATGAAGTTATTATCGTTTTGTCCGTCTCATTAGTTCCCAGGAGTGGATTATCTTGTTTCAGTTTAGTTTTTATTAAAACATTTTTTTTAAATGTTTATTTATTTATTTTTTTAATTATGGGGGATATTTGTCAGTTTTAAGAAGGAATCACAATACAAACACACTGACTCACAGTCTCAATAAACATATGCACCAAAGCCTCTCCTGTTTGTTGTGTTGACAAATTGACATTTCCTGTAGTCTGTAATTTTAGTTTAGTTTATTTAATAAGTAGCAGGGTTAATTACAAGTTGTTATATTTATTAGAAAACTATTTCCAGAGTTGAGCTTCAGACTAATGTTTACAGAGCACAGAAATGTACATTATCTGCATCGGATACTCGTCTCAAGGCAGCAAATCAGAGATAAGTATTTTCTCATTCTGGTATAATAAAGTAGACTTTCATTTTTCTTTGTCCTGATGTAGCACTAGAGGAAAGGTCAGAGGTCACAGTGTTTCCTGGGAGTCTGACTGCAGAAATCTGAATGGATCAACTTGATTTTAAGGTTTGATAAAGTCTTCCTTCCTGTGCTCACAGCTTGGACTGCTTGGTTTCCTCCCTGAGCAGTCTGCATTCAGCCTGATTGTTTAAACACGTGTTGTCAGAAAGCCACAGAGAGTAGCAGCAGCAGTAGCTCGGCCTGTGGAGGGTCTGAAAAACATCCAGGAGGAAGAACTCTGATCTTCCAATCTTCTTTCTTTTCTGGCATTTCTCTTCTCATGTACATTTATTTTAATTAATTTGTTTCAGTGGTGGAATGTAACTAAGAACAAATACTGTGCTGTAGTAAAATGTTGAGGAAGGAAGTGGCAACAACTCAGCAATGTTTCATCCAATCAGCCTTAAACTCAAGTGTGGACATACCATGACATATTATGACCGCCACCATGTTGGAACCAGAAGTCACCATAGTTGTATGAGAGCATGACGCCAGCGAAGACGTATATATTATGGTCTATCTTACTCTAAATGGGACCAT
>NW_023339674.1:1490077-1494506 GCF_004916995.1 Morone saxatilis
ACTAGAGACTGAGACCAGAAACTCATCAGGAAACTGTTTACTGCGCTCATACATCAACTTCTCCAAAAGACTCAATACTATCAGACTTATTTTTGTAACCGGTGTACTTGCCCCCTGCTGGCCACTAGAAAGAATGCAGGTTTAAGACACTTCCACATTGGCTTCACTTTTCTGACCTGGAAGCTAATTAATTAATATACAGTCCTGTATAATTATTGTTCTCTAGCGCCACAAAGCGAACAAGAGAAGTGATGTTTAACTTCGCTGTGAAGATTCGGAAGTCAGATGGTTTACAGTAATGCTCGCCTCGAGGCCGTGTGGACGCGAGGGCTCGTTCAATGCCAAAAGCAACTAGTTAATGGTGAATATGTACTTAATATAAAGTGTTGCTCTAAATATTTTATATTCTTATTTATTTCTTTAATAAACTTTATTTTAACTTTTCCTAAATTTGATAAAGTAAGACATTTTAAAGTGTCCTTGAAGCAGAAATCATCGTCAGGTTTTGGACCGAGAGGTAAACATTGTTCATGTTTAAAAATACTTTTAATTTAAGTAAATCATCCCCCGGGGAATCAAAGTATTTCCGAACACTTGTTTTATAGCTGACAGGGACTTCATTGTGACTCCATCTTTAGAATCAGAATCTGGTTTATTGCCAAGTAAGTTTTTACACATACAAGGAATTCGCCTTGGTGGATTGGTACATAAAAACAAAAAGCCACAAAAAAAATGTAAAAAATCAAGTACTTTTTAAATATAAATAAAGATAGAACGTTTTTGTAACGACAATTAAAAATCATTAAAATCCCCAAAAGAAAGAAAAACCCTCTCTGTCTCTGCGTTGTGACCTCTGCAGTCAGCAGTTTAAAGAAAGTTGAGCAGAAGTTGAGGCGTGTCTGTCACTCTGGATTTAGGTCCATTCGGTGGCTTCAGTGCCAGAAATGTCGTTGCAGCTCTGACTGACTTACAGTCGACTGTCCGGCGCTCTCTGATCACTTCTGACTGCTACCCTTTGCGTGGTGACTTTAGACTTTGCCACAGCGTTTGGCCCCGTGCCCACCTCCCCGGCCCCGGGGTCCCTGTCAGCCTGACGCCGTGACTCCTCCACCGCCTGAAATTAATTTCCCTTCCTCACTGACCCATGATTAAACCCTGGAACAGCCTGTGCTGACGAGCGGAGGCAGGAAAGACACAACAAGAAGAAGAATCCTCTTTTCGAGTTGGTTGGCCATGAACTCGGAGGACATTTTGTCCTCGTGTTCGTTGAGCGGTGGATTCTCTGGGTGTCGAATCTGCAGAGGTGGACCCTCTAACAGATCTGTTGGCTGAGAAAGTGAGAATCTGTCCGCGGCTGCTTTGAAAGACATTTTTCTGGAGTGTTTATCAGGTACGCAGCCGACACCCCTCCAGTGGAAGCCGAGGTTTGTGCGGAGCCTCTTTACAGCCACGAATAAAGTGAGAGATTAAAGCGGCTCTGGTTTGGAGCCGGCCACTGAAGCCTCTCCACCGGCAGAGAGTTGGCAGGAGAATCAGAGCGTCGGGCCGCTGCCAGCCTCGTGGCACCCGTTCAGCTCGGTGGCACCGGCCCACGAAGAGGCCGGTCCACAGGCGGCGTCCTCCCCTCCCCTCCCCTCCCTTCCACAGCGAGAGGCAGAGAGAGGAGGACGTCTTTATTAAGAGATTCACAGCTGAATATTCCTCTATCATTACGGCCTGCTCAGAGTCTGTGAGGTCTGTATGGAAGAGCTGAAACACTGAGACACAACAGCAGTAACTCATCATCATTAACAGGTTTGCACTTCCTGTCTGTAGAGAAACAGTAGAAGAAGACAAATGAGCAGATTTCTTCAGGCCTGATGGCGTTTGGAGAATTATCTGACTGCATCACACTACAAAAAACACAGAAACAATAAACGTACATAAAGGAGAGGAATTAGTCTACTGATTACTTTAAAAGATATTTTCTGAATTAGTCATTTATTATTGCCAGTAAAATAAAGAACCTAAAAATAAAAATTTCCTCATGAAATAAAAAGTGTAATTCTGAGATAAATTACGAGATCAAAAGTCAAATTCTGAGATAAAATCATAACTGGTGTGTTCAGATCCACACTGAGAGAGTCTCTGTGTCTGTTCTCTCAGGCCCATTAGTCCCATTAAAGAGTCATACTGGTGACCAGTGGAGGTTCAGAGTCACACACTGGGAAACTGTCAGCTTTAATACATCAGAATCACTGACTGACTGACACCCTCTCCTCCCTCCCCCACGGGATGGAGGGATGTCGGGTGGCGAGCGGGGTCAACAAAGGGAAATGGATCACACAACGGGCCTAGAGTCTGGCCGGCAGTGTCAGGTGGAGCCGAGGACGAGGAGACGAAGAGCGGGAGGAGGTGGTGTAGGGGGGGGATCACCTCCTGAGGAAGACTGGGAGGGTTCAGAGGGGATGTTTGGGGTATCACAGTTACTTACAACAATGACAGCGATTCACACAGTTCAGTGGTGTGTCACAAACTACGTATATTTAAATGGTATCGTGACATTTACTATTTATTATATCCAGGCAACCAGATGAAAACTATAATCAGTGTTCATTAAATATAATGGTGCCAACTTAAACTGAAGCTTTAAGGTTAAAGAGCAGCTGTAATCTTCCCACACACACACAGACACAGACACACACACACCACAAACACACACACACAAGACACAGACACACACACACACACACAGACACACACCACACACACAGACACACACACACACACACAGACACACACAAGAGACACACACACAGACCACTCACACACACACTCACTCACACACATCACTCACACACACAACACACACAACGCACACAACAACACACCCACACACACAAGACACACACAGACACACACACAGACACACACACACCACACACAGACAACAGAGACACACAACTCACACAACAGACAACACACACACACACACAGACACACAGAACACACACACACACACACCAGGACACACACACACACACACAGACACACACACAGAGACACACACACCACACGACACAAACACCACACAGACCACACACCACCACACACACACAACACACAGACACACCACACAACACACGCACACACACACAGAACACACACACAGACACTCACACACACCACCACTCACACACACTCACTCACACACACACACACAACAGAGACACACACACTCACTCACACAACACACACACAAGACACACACAGAACACACACTCAACAACAGACACACACACACAACACACACACACAGACACACACACACAGACACACACACAGACACACACCACAACACACACACACACAGACACAGACACACCACCACCTCGACACACACACACACAGACACACACACACACACACCACACACACACACACAACACAGACACACACACAACACACACCACACCAACACACACACACACACAGACACACACCACAGCCACACACAGACACACACAACACAGACACACACACACACAGACACACACAACACAACACAGACACACACACACACAACACACACAACACAACACAGAACACACACACACACACACACAAGGACACACGACACACAGACACACACACACACACAGAACACCACACACACAACACAACACCACACCACACAACACAGAGACACACACAGACACACACAGACACAGACACACACAGACACACAGACACAAACACACACCAACAGACCACACACACACTCTCTCACAGAGACACACACACCACACACACACACACACACACACACACACACAGAGACACACAGACACAAACACACAGAGACAACACACACAGAACACATCCACACACACACACACACACCACACACACACACACACACACTCTGTATTTACTCACTTCTCCTCCGGATGGGGAACTTTAGAGATCTCATTTCTTTAAAGGTCAATAAACACAGTTTAAGACTTCCCTTTCCATTGTGATATCACCATAGTTACTAGAATGAATGAGCAGGGTTACAGAGACAGCAGCACACAAACAAAGAGTTACAAAACAGAGAGATAATCCATCTTACCTCCTCTTCCTCTTTGAAGTAGAGCACAGGCTATTCTCCTCGAGTAGTACCATCATCTTCACGACTCACGGTCTCGGGGAGCAGACAGGTAAACGGTGTGTTAACGGTGTGTGTAACGGTGTGTTAACGTGTGTAACGGTGTCACAATGTGCACTCACCTCCTCCATCCTGCCTCCTGCATGCTAACTGTCTGCTAACTCTACTGCTAACTGTCCGACCGCACAAACCCTCCGAGCGCTTTCACTTTCCACAGGCTGGTAAACATTAGCGCGGTAACTCAGAAATTTAAAGGAATATAACCGGTTGGTTCTGGGATCCCTGTCTCTCTAGCTGTCT
>NW_023339674.1:1494531-1502959 GCF_004916995.1 Morone saxatilis
GTCTCTCTGTCTGTCTCTCTGTCTGTCTGTCTCTCTCTCTCTCTGTCTCTCTCTCTCTCTGTCTGTCTCTCTGTCTCTCTCTCTCTCTGTCTGTCTCTCTACCTGTCTGTCTCTCTGTCTGTCTGTCTCTCTACCTGCCTGTCTCTCTGTCTGTCTGTCTCTCTACCTGTCTGTCTCCCTGCCTGTTGTGCTCCCTGCCTGGTCTGTCTCTTCTCTCCCTGTCTGTCTCTCTTACCTTTCCCCTGCCTGTCTGTCTTCTCTCTCTGTCTGTCTCTCATACCTGTCTCTGCTGTCTGTCTGTCTCCCTGTCTGTCTCCCTGTCTGTTCTCTCTGGTCTCTCTACTGTCTCTCTACCTGTCTGTCTCCCATGGTCTGTCTCCCTGCCTTGTCTGTCTCTGCTGCCTGGTCTGTCTCTCTGTTACTGTACACGTAGCATGCAGCGGTTCACACGGACAGCCGCTCCGGGTTCAACATGACACCGACTTTACCCGAGTGTTACCGAGTGTTACCGAGTGTTACCGAGTGAATTTAGACTCTTAATTTAAAAACAAACACAACAACAATCGACCCGCGAATTATTCTCTGATCATTTCAGGATGAAAAACATTAAACAGAAGCCGATTGTAATAGTGTCCGTCGGGTAAATGTGTCCGGGCGGCAGCTGCGGCAAAAGCATGAAAGGTTCCTACTGTTATTTTTTAAAACTCTCAAACGTTTTCATTCAAATGTCAAGAACTTCAGTATTCACCCCAAAATGTACTTAAAGGTTAAAGTAATCATTATACAGAGTGGCCCATATTGATTAATCTAATTGATTATATCAAGTACTATCAGTTATAATCGATTGATGATTATAATCATTGATAGATTAGTAAAGTAGAACTGAATTACTCAAGTAAAGTACAGGTACCTCAAAACTGCACTTAAGTAAATGTCCTACTACTACTAATAATAATAATAATAATAATAATTCTGTTACAATTGTTTCCTTAGACATCGTAATGATGTTAGTTGGGAAACATTTTAAAACATTTTTTGATGTAAAAGCACTGACTGGATAAAGAGCTATCTGTAACTCTGTACAAGTACAGTTGTTGTATATAGTGTATATATATTTTATATTTTTATTTTGTTATATTTTGTTATATTTATACGTTCTCTACTCTTTGGACTCCACTGTGACGGAGTATTAGGGCCAGACTAAGTAAAAAAATATTTTATTTTTTGGGAAATTACGAGAATAAAGTCGTAATAATACGAGAATAATGTAATAAAAAAAAGTGGTTTTAATGATAAAAAAGCTTCGATAGAGTTATCAAGATCTGACGTGAGCAGCTCAACCAATCAGCAGCCGCTGTTTGTCTCAGTCAGTACAGTCAACAGGTAAACTAACGTATTGATCATTTCATCTTTAAACAGTTTTACTGTCTGAGTCAACAGACTGACAGTTCTCATAAAATTACTACTTTATTCTCGTAACTTAGTATGGCCCTAATACTCTGTCGTACGTCACTCCCCTGGACTGCTGGGCCCAATATAATTTATATTTCAATATTATATAAGTGTAATATTATATAATAGAATATTATATACCATTATTTTATACAATATAATATAATATAACATTATTTTATATAATACAATATAATATAAAATAATATAAAATAATATAATATAATATAATACAATATAATATAATATAATATAATATAATACAATATAATACAATACAATACAATATAATATATAATAATCATGGTAAATGTAAATACTAAAAAAGAAACCGTTAAAAACTACAACTCCCAGCGTCCTCTTCCGGCGCGCTGATTGGTCAGAGCCGTGCGATGGTTTACGTGGCATTGCTGCCTCTGCGCATGCTCATTGGCAGGAAGATGGTGGCCGTGAGGATGCAGTCGGTCGTGTTGTCGCTTTTCGTCCTGAACGTTTTCTGCAGCGTCGCCTCGTCGTTGTACTTCCACATCGGAGAGACCGAGAAGAAATGTTTCATAGAGGAGATCCCCGACGAGACGATGATTATCGGTGAGTGCGCGCGCACACCGGCGGGAGGAGGTCACCGGATAATGCTAATGCTAACTGCTAGCTCACCAACTTGAGCTAGGTGGCTAATCGGCTAACTGAGCTAAAGTTGAGTTCCGGGTCGAAATAAAGTCGGAACCGGCGGTTCTGTGCTGGTTTACACTCAAAGTCAGACTGTCGGTTAACCACCTTCATGTCTTTCTGCATTTCCTCAGTGTTTAATCCTAAATAACACAACAACATGGTCACATGTGAGCTCATTTAAATAATTCACCTCTAATCTGACACATTAAAGTCATAGAAACAGTCATATATCTGACACATTAAAGTCATAAGAAACACAGTCTAATCTGACACAAATTAACAGTCAATAAGAACAGTCTGAACCATTAAAAGTCATAGAAACAGTCCTAATCTGACACATTAAAGTTCATAGAAACAGTCTGAACAGTTAAGTCATGAGAAACAGTCTAATCTGACACATTAAAGTCATAGAAACAGTCTAAATCTAAAATTAAAGTCATAGAACATCCCAGTCTGACACATTGAAAGTCATATAAACAGTCTGACACATTTAAAGTCATATAAACAGTAACACGTTAAAGTCATAGAAACAGTCTAACTCTGACAATTAAAGTCATAGAAACAGTCTAATCTGACAACATTAAAGCCATAGAAACAGTCTAATCTGACACATTAAAGTCATAGAAACAAGTACTAAATCTGACACATTAAAGTCATAGATAACAGTCTAATCTAACACATTAAGTCATTAGAAGAATCAGTCTTAATCTGACACATTAAAGTCATAGAAACAGTCTAATCTGACACATTAAAGTCATAGAAACAGCTAATCTAACACATTAATAGTCATAGAAACAGCTCTTAATCTGACACATTAAAGTCATAGAAACAGTCTAATCTGACACATTAAAGTCAATATAAGAAACAGTCTGACACATTACAAGTCAATAGAAACAGTCTAATCTGACACCCATTAAAGTCATAGAAACAGTCTAATCTGATACACATTAAAGTCATCAGAATCAGTCTGACCAACATTAAAGTCCATAGAAAGCAGTCTAATTCTGACACATTAAAGTAAAAAAATAGAAACAGTCTAATCTGGACGACATTAAAATGTCATAGAAACAGTCTAATCTAACACATTAAAGTCATAGAAACAGTCTAATCTGGACACAGTTAAAGTCAATCAGACAGTCTGACACATTAAAGTCATAGAAACCAAGTCTGACACATTTCAAGTCATAGAAACAGTCTGAATGCTGACAACATTAAATCATGAAAAAAGTCTAATCTGACACATTAAATCATAGAACAGTCAAATCTGACACATGTAAAGTCAATAGAAAACAGTCTAATCTAACACATTAAAGGTCATAGAAAACAGTCTGCTACATTAACAACTTAAAGTCATAGAAACAGTCATAATCTAACACATTAAAGTCATAAAAACAGTCACCTAATCTAACACAATTAAAAGTCATAGAACAGTCTAATCTAACCACATTAAAAGTCATAGAAACAGTCTGACACAGTAAAGTATAGAAAACAGTCTAAGTCTAACACATTAAAGTCATAGAAACAGTCTGACACATTAAAGTCATAGAAACAGTCTAAATCGTGACACATTAAAGTCATAAGAACAGTCCTAATCTGACAACATTAAGTCATAGAAACAGTCTAACTAACACATTAAAGTCCATAGAAACAGTCTGACACATTAAAAGTCATAGAAACAGTCTAAATCTACACCATTAAAGTCTAGAACAGTCTATCTAACACATTAAAAGTCATAAAACAGTCCTATCTAACACGTTAAAGTCATAGAAAACGTCTATCTGACACATTAAAGTCATAGAAACAGTCTAATCTGACACATTAAAAGTCATAGAAACAGTCTAAGTGATCTGGACACATTAAAGTCCATATTAAACACAGGGCCCGTGATTAACAGTCAGAAATCGCAGGTGTTGTGATGTGATGGAACATGAGCTGACCTGCTGAAATAAAGAGCTGGTTTGGACCTTTCCACTCTTCACCTGTGAACTCTGCTGTGCTGATCAAGTGGATGATCAAAAGAAAAAAAAAAAGTGGGGGGGAAATGAATCAGATAGGATGATCAGTGATATAGTGGATGATCAGTTGGATGATTCAGTGAGTGGAGACGTATAACTGCCCTGTGGTCTCTGCAGGGAATATCGGACTCAAGCTGTACGGACAAACAGAGGGAGAGTACCTGCCGGCCACTCAGGGGTCGGGGATGGTTTGTGGAAGTCAAAGATCCTGAATGACAAGGTGAGCAGAGGAGTGTGATGTGTGTGTGTGGTGTGTGTGGTGATGTGTGTGTTGTGTGTTACTGTGTGTGTGGTGTGCTCAGCGGTTCACCGGCTGTACCGCATCTGTTTGTTTCCAGCAGGTGAATATCTGTCCCGGCCAGATACGGCTTCTGAGGGAGGTTCCACCATTCCACAGTGTCGCAACACACCTGGAGAAAAGCATCAGATCTGTCTGCCCACCTCCAACTCCTACCAGAGTTCTCTCTGTTCGCCGGAGGCATGCTGGTGAGGAAGCGCTCTTTATTCTGTACTACCACTCCATTTCCATTTTAATTTAATAAGCGTGTTGTGTAATAATATAATTGAGGTGGTTCTTTACTCACCGCTGAACTCGGTGTGCAGAGGGTTCCACCCTGGATATACCAGGTAGGCGAACACGCCAACAACTAACGCCGAGATCGCCTGGCCAAGACAAACTGCGGAGCTGCAGCTGAGAGTGCGCAGCTGGGTGGAGCAGGTGGACCAGATCCAGCGAAGGAGCGAGAGACTACCAGAGGGTCAGTCCTCTGTGTATTTAAACATGATTACAGCAGATTTAATTAGTCATTTAATCGCAGCAACCTTTGGACATTTTGGTTGTTTTCTTAGTATAAATTTGTTGAAGGTCTTTAATGTCGAAATGTGCTTATGTTTGTAAAAAACGTCTGCAGTTGTTTGAGCACGCACCCCTGCTGTCCTCTCTGTCCTCTCTCGATACAGCCAGGAGCGTTTCCGTCAGACAGCGAGAGCAACAACCAGCGGGTCTCTGGGTGTCCATCGTCCAGACCGCTCATCCTGGTGGCCAATACCGGCATCATGGCAGATGAAGACACCTCAAGAGCTTCTATTCGAGGCCAGAAACTGAGAATGTAAACGTTCTCTCCGGGGGAAGAGAGTCGTGAAGGTCTGAGTCTGTGCTGTGAGTGGTGAGAGTCTGAGTCTGTGTGTGAGTGTGGAGAGTCTGTGTGTGAGTGTGAGAGTCTGTGTGTGAGTGTGAGTGTGAGAGTCTGGTGTGTGAGTGTGAGTGTGAGAGTCTGTGTGTGAGTGTGAGAGTCTGAGCTCTGTGTGTGAGTGTGAGAGTCTCAGTCTTGTGTGTCGCAGTGTGAGAGTCTGTGTGTGAGTGCTGAGAGTCTGTGTGTGAGTGTGAGAGTCTGGTGTGAGTGTGAGAGTCTGTGTGTTTGAGTGTGAGAGTCTGTGTGTGAGTGTGAGAGTCTGTGTGTGGTGTGAGAGTCTGGTGTGAGTGTGAAGTCTTGTGTGTGAGCTGGTTGGTGTGAGAGTCTGTGTGTGAGTGTTTGGTCTCTACTGAGTGATGCAGTATCGAGCGGCGGTGGCGACGGCGGCGGTCGCTGCTGTCGGAGGAGGAACTGCCGAGGAGACGGGATGCGGAGAAGTCCAGCTGCACAATTCGGCCTGAAAACATCTTCAGATTATTGTAATTATTGAGCCCTTCACGTTTGCAGTAGACTATCAGGGAAATGTGACATCTCTATTTATTACACAGGTTTCTTCTACGTTTATTTGTCCCCGCTAAAGTTCTGCAGCAGCGGGACAAAAGAACCAGCCAGCCGGGCAGATAGTCTTCGTATTTGATGTGTTTGTTTAAATTGATTTTCTCCTTTTGTTACTCACTGCGATGAGAACATGATGTGTTACTGGCCATTAGAGATGTTGGTGCATGAAGAAACAGCAGTTTGGTTCACATTAAATATCAGTCAGGCCTCTGATAAAGACACAGTTTATAATCTGGATTCATTACGCAGGAATATCTTAATCCCTGATTGAACAGAAACAGAAACACGAGGACGTTTGGTAATAAGGAAACACCGATACACATGTTTGTTGTTATTTATTCGCCCTTTTGTGCTGGGAAACGATGAAAACTGAAGCGACAGACAAACATCGGCCACTGATATCGGTGGATGGCGTTTATCCACAGAGGGCGAATATCGGCCGGTAAACTGGTGGATCCCTGTTTGTAAATCGTTAACGCCTTCATTGATTCTCCTCTGAACTTTCCTTCCTTGTTTCTGCTGCACATCCTGAAACACTGCCCCCGCTGGTCATGGGATTAACTGCATCTTGTGGACGTGCAGCGTTACGTGTATGCGACCTTTCTTAGGCCCCGCCCCTTTTAGAACCTCTTTTCCTGTACCTAGATATGCTACATGCTAAGCTAATCTATATTGAAAAAGACAACCACATTTAGAAGATGGTTAAAAGACGAGAGACACAAATATAGTCACATCTTAAATTAGCAAGTGTTAGCAAAACAACTTAAAATGTGACTATAGATTTGTCTCTTTAATCTTTTTACCATCTTCAAAATGTGGTCGTCTTTTCAACGTAGATTAGTTAGACCAAAAAAGGGGCGGGACTTATGGAGGGTCAATTGTGCCACCGGCTGTGAAATATTGAAGCTTTCTACCAGAACTTTGGCTCCAATACAAACACTGATTTAAATACCTGAACAACCAGCACAAAGTTCAAGGTTTCAGTTTCCACCCGCAGAACTTCGCTTGTCGTTACGCGAGAGACGAGTAAAGTTTGGTTAAAATATTGATCATTTATGAGGTGAAATATTGATCGAAGCGCTACAAAAGATGAACATTTTAGTGTTTGTGACAACGTTGTTCTCAGCTTTCAGACAGAGTTTGTGTGAAACCAAAATATTTCTGCCTGTGAGTGGATCATTTTCACGATGTCCAAACTTGAGCTGCCAACAACCATTCATCTGTCAATCATTTTCTCCATTGATCGACTCGCTGTTTGGTCCAGAAAATGGTGAAACATGTTGCTCAGCATCCAAAGTGACATCCTCATCTCGCTTTGTCCACAACCCAAAGACATTCAGTTTACTGTTAATATAATAATAATAATAATAATATATAAAATATAATAAATATTCACCTTTAAGAAGCTGAAATCAGAGAATTTTGACATTTTTTTCTTTAAAAACGATGAAACGATTATCAGAATAGTTGGTGATTAATTTAACAGTTGTTGCAGCTCTAGAAGGAACTGAATGTATGTTTCTGTTCATCTGATTCTGGCTAAAGGAAGAATATTCTGAATCTTCTGCGGGTCTTCGGGGCAGAAAGCAGATTTCAGAGGGGCTTTAGATCTCGAGGCGTCCATTAAACCTCGTAGCTGTTGCTGCTGCCAGAGACGCTGCCCGTATGGATCTCTGTCTGATTCGTTCTTTTTGCTTTGAACCCAGCTGTCTGCTGTATTAAAGGCAGCGTTTGAGAGCGATGTCAGAGTGTGGATCTCCTGAAGGAAACCATTAAATGTAAAAAATGCCCCAGCACTGCGTCGCCACCCAAAACCGGTCAGATGATCTTTACCTCAAAACACAAACTAGTCGTCCCTCACTCTCTAAATGTTCAGCTTCCACGTGATCCTCAGTGAATCAACCTGAGGAGAGAAAAACCTGAATCAGATTGTAAAGAAGCTTCGGAGGTTTTCATCTTCAGCTGTTCAGACTTTGTTCCTTTTTACACTTTTTCTTTCTTCCTCTCTGGTGGTTTGTGTTTTATGTTGCTGGTAGATTTCAGAAATGTTTTTGGGGGTTATACTTTGAATCAGTTGCTTTAGGCTGGAAAAAGGGGCTTGGATTTATTTTTTTAGAGAGATTCTGTCCATGTGAAATCTGTCTAAAATTGCACTCGAAATAAAGTTTTGTCACATTTGGTTTAAAGGACTGAAAGTTTCTTTTATTGTTGTAATTTTCTTCATCAAACATCAGTTCAAAAAGTCTCTTTTATAGGTTGAGTATATTGTCCTTTAAAAGCTGCTTGACGTATTATAAGAGATATTAAAAGTATCATAAAAGTAAACAGTACAGATGTATTGTCAGCAACTGTCAGTGTTAAATTGTATTTTTGTTTAATTATACTTTACTGTCATAGCTGCCACTGAGGTTATATATTATATATTTTTGTGTATTTATTCATATTTAATATACACATATTGGACACATATTTACAAGCTGATTCCAGTATTATTGTTTTGTTGAGGAAACTAAATAAAGACAACTGTCCAGTGAAGTAGTG
>NW_023339674.1:1503059-1505492 GCF_004916995.1 Morone saxatilis
ACTGGTTCATACTGGTCCATACTGGTTTATTATATCATTATTGGGATATAATATGTCCAATATATAACGCAGTCCTTCTGAATGATGAGCAGCTTGCCGTCTTCGTTGCACGTTATTGTCTTATATTACACTACAGGCTAATAATGAAGACAACAACTCCCATAATCCCACGCTGCTCCACCAAACTCATTGTTTTGATGTGCGAGGCCCAGTGGCAGAAATTAGACACTGTAGGTTTAAAGTTGTGAACATAAAACTGAGAGAATATCAGTAATAACATCAACACAACTTCTTCTGTGTCTCTGTCCTACAACCACCGACCAAACATCCATGAAGAGAGTGAATCTGTTTGTACGATACCGTTTGAATTAAAACATTTTTATAGTGTTTCCCTCTTGAACAGAGGTATGTGAGTGCATAAATTAGACACCTTATCTCATAATTATGAGATCAGGATCTTAGAATTGTGAACAATATACAGGGGAAACATGAATACAAACTTTATTGTCCCAGTCTTTTTCTAACACAGTTAGATGTAATGATTTAAAGTGTCCACCAGGTGGAGCTGTTGGACCCGGTGGGATATTAGTGTGCACAGTGCAGGTCGGGGGCTGTTTTCAGTCTTTTATTGGCTCTGAAGCAGAAAATAAAACCGTTTCCTGTTTGTTTTTCAGTGCAACGGGATGTCGAACCGGTTCTGGGGTTGGGGCCGAGAGGACGACGAGTTCTACAGGAGACTGAGGAAAGCCGAGCTCCAGGTACAAGAGCTCATCAGACCTCGTTAGAAAGGTTTTATCGTTTACCTCTCCGTCGGTTGTTTCAGTGTCGCTGTTTGTCTCCGCAGCTGTTCAGACCGAGCGGAATCACAACAGGATATAAAACCTTCCTCCACATCCACGACCCGGGCTGGAGGAAGAGAGACCAGAAGAGAGTCGCAGCTCAGAAACAGGTCCAACAGTTCACCTGTTCACAAACACTCCATGTTTAAAACAGTGGCAGCTTTATATTCTTATTAACGTCCTCGTTCCCCCGTAGGAGCAGTTCAAGGTGGATCCGGAGGGGGGGCTGACGAACCTCCGGTACCAGGTGGAGTCCAGGCAGGAGCTGACCATCAGCGGCGCTCCCTGCACCGTCATCAACACCAAACTGGAGTGCGACCAGAACCAGACGCCCTGGTGTCTTCTGGGATAGAGGACGTACTCAGGACGGGGGGGTCCGAGGCCCCGCCGGTCCACCTGGAGGGTTTTATGATCCGGCAGCGCTGCACGGATCCTTCGTGGAAACGCTGGTTTTAATGGTTGCAGCTGGAATCAATAATGGTACAAACGTATTGATCATTGATTGATTCCCAGGATACAGTTCCTCCTCATCAGGTACATCTCAACAATAAACCGGCTGATGGTTTCAAACTGCTCATGAACAGAACTCCTGAACCGACCGGACACGCGGGCGGGTCGGTGTCTGACCTCTGACCTCTGACCGCGGACACAGAGACGCTCTCATTGGTCGGTCTGTGGTCTCGGTACCAGCCGGTGTGAATGCGAACTTTAAGTGTGTTTAGTTGTTTTTGGGTTTGTGCAAACGGAGCCGAGTAGAAAGAATCAAACTGTGAGTTCAGATTTTTAAAGATTTTAACAGAAAGTAGTTTGTCAATATCTCGTCTTATTTTTAGTTTCCTGCTGAGTTTATCTGCCGGGGGGAAAGCAGTATGTGCTTTTATTTTTTTATAGTGTTTCTCTCTTGAACGGAGGTACAGAGCATTTAATTCACAGTTAGACTCCTTATCTCATCATTATCTTATTGTCATGATGAGTAATTATCTGATAATCAGGAGATAAGGCGTCTAAATGTTTCCTTTAGTAGACTCAGTGTGTTTCTGTACACAAAGAAACTGGAGACTTTACTGATTTCTGTATCTCAGTATTTATAATTACAAGATCTTTTTCCTAATTACGTCTCCAGATTAAGTTTCTTTGGTGAACGTGTTTCTGTTCTGTACAAAGTAAACTGAGCCAAACCAGGCTGAACTCAACTGTAGCAGGTTATCAGACGGTTTGTTAGCGGCAGCAACCTTCAGCCGGGAGCCGCGGTCACATGACATTAATATTTGAATCCAACATCTCTGAGACGTTGGTTGGTTTCCACTCAGCAGTGGATTCGTCCATCAACAGTTCGCTCTGTAAATAAAAACCTTTGATAATGTTCCCAGTGCCAAAACAACCTCGCCACAAGCTTTAGATCAGATCACGTGATCTTCCTCAGCAAAATGGAGGTGGTTAACTCGTCCTTTAAAGGTTATATATGAGATATTAAACATTATATTCTCTATATACAGACACAGAGTCACATGGTGTCTCTCTCCCTCTGTCTGTGTTGTATCGCAGCCTCTCTGTGGTTTGTTTCCATAGCCGGTCTGCTCCGACTGAAACTGCT
>NW_023339674.1:1505517-1508941 GCF_004916995.1 Morone saxatilis
TCTGTTTTTGTTAGCTTCCAGCAACTCATCGTAACTCTCACTAACACGTGGACAGAACACAGACTAAAAACTGATTCAAACCGCAATCACTCCTGTTAGTGTTTCCAACAAATGCAACCGACTCTGTTTGGTGGAAATACAATCCTTAATTCACCCCGACGTAGATGATAAACCAAACAGCAGTTCTGAAGGTAAAATGAGTGTTTTTCTCAATGGAGTCTGGTCTCTGTTGAAGATCATGTGATCTGATCAAAAGGTCCAGAACCCATACTAAAAGATGTCGTGGTGAGATTGACTAATTTAATCAGTAGCAGAGAGTTTTAATCCAACCTGTCTTTATATTGTTGGAAATTATAATTTAAAATGTATAATTACTGTCATTAATTCTAATGTAAGTTATGAGAAGTGATTTAAAAGACAGAGAGGAGGATGAGGATGACTGTCTCTGTTGTCCTAAAGTTTCATTGGAGGTCGCGGTTCGGGTCGACCTGCTGAACGACCTCACAAACGGAGAGAATCTGTATTTATTTTGGAGAAATGTTATTTTAAAGTATTTTTGATTTGTTTTTAAAGTTTTGTTGAAAACGTATTTTTTATAAACTGCTTCAGAGTCTGATTCACATTTACAGTTGATGGGACGTTAAACCTCCATGAGGGACCTGCTGCAGAACCAATGAGAATGAACCTTTTCCTAAGTCCCGCCCCTTTTTGCTCTGTGCTCCAATAGCAGTTGAGCTAGCCTCAGTCAACTTGGTTAAAAGATAAGAGACGTTTATATGTAGTCACATCATTAGTTAACTAATGTTGTAAAACACTTGCTAACTAGCTGGATAATCCACATCAATCATTAGCCTGCTAGTTAAGTTAAGTTAGTTAGTTAGTTATCTAGTGCTTTTTACTCTGTAACAAACATTAACTAACCAGTTACAGCTAACATTAGCTAACTTAAGATGTGACCGTATATATTCAGTATTTGTCTTTTAATCATCTTAACGAAATAACATAATTATTATTATTTCATTGTAGAAACATTCAAATTTAAGGTTTAATTTTTATTGTTGGGTCTTGTTTTCATTTCCGAAAGAAAGGCGCCATTGTCCTGTAACTGTACGCCTGCAGACGGTACTCAGGGTCCAGTGGTTCCGTGTTTGGAGCTTCGGGGGTAAAAACTTTTCCATCATTGAAACATATTCGTTGTGTGTGTTGGTGGGAAGCCTGTGAGGGATCAACTGCCCTGAAGAAGAACTGGAGCAGGTTTTATATGAATCAGCCGTCTGTTATTGGACCCTGCAGGATCCGGTCTGGTGGTTCTGTTATTGGACCCTGCTGGATCTGGTCTGGTGGTTCTGTTCCGGTCTCTGCTGTTGTTATGTGCTGGTCGGCCTCCGGGGGTGCTCTGGAGTTCAACAGGGTTGTTTTAGGCTGTCTGTACATTTAGGAACCGGTTTCAGACCCGGCGGTACCGTGTGTTTGTACAATATTCAGTATTTATATAAATCTGGAACTCTGAAGATCTCGAGTCGTCTTTAATTAAAACAACAAGATACAGAAATGAATACATACTGACAGGAAGTGTTTCCAGCTGGAGGCGAGATCACGGCCCTCCTCCCGGTCTGACTGTGTTATCTGTACATTACCACCACATATTCTCTCACTTCCTCTTCTCTCCTCATTTGCGTGTTCAGCGGTTACCGGTGCGACTTTTAACACGGCGGCAGGAGTCGCTCAGCAGCGGGGGGGCAGGTAAACGCAGGTGTGCTGTACCTGAGTGATGGATCAGAGGTTAGCAGAGCCATTAGTGTTCAAACAGCAGGCGATTACAGACTGTTAGCCCGTCATCCTGCTCCTAATGAGCCGCTGTGGATCTGCTAATGAAAGCTCTGTGCAGTTATTATCCAGCAGCAGAGCCACAACAGAGCCGACTGTATGCTCACATTCAGTCAGCAGGGACGGAGCACGCAGAGTTTTATCTGAACAAACATCAACATCAAATCATTTTAATTCTGCTTTATAATTCAGGAAATATCAATTCAAAAACTCACCGTGTCTTTCATACGGCGCTCTGAACGTTAGCTGAGTGGTTGTAGAACTGCATAAGGTCACACATAACAGCGTAACAGCAACAGCAGTCCTACTTTACAGTCCGTCAGATTCATTTATAACTCTTTAAGATCTCACCCTCACTTATATGGTTCAAAGGTTCAACAATGTGTGACAACAACAAAACAAAAACTTAATTTATTTTTATATCAAAATCCACTCATTGTGTCTTCGAAAAAACAACAAGTTTATTTCAGAATTTTATTGATTAAGACTTTTTAAAACCCTTTAGACGCTGATGTGAGCATCTGTTAATGTGTTTGAGTTCAGATATCTTCATTCTGGAGCTTTTCCAAGCAGACATTAATATATGTGATTGTGATCAGCAGATATTTGTGCGGCAGGAACCCGGACCGGGAGGAACCGTTTGCAGCAGCTGTGTTGAACAGATGTTTGAGTCTGACCAACGTTTGCATCCTGACGGATTTTCAGACACGTTTGCTCTTTTCTCACCCTGAAAGTAACAGTTTGTTTTTCCTTTTCCTGTTTACTGCCGATGTTTCTGCCTCCGTGTGTCGCCTGAACACGTGTGGATTCTCTGGATTCAGCCTGTTCGTCCCCGGAGGCCCCCGGAGGCTCCTGGAGGCCCCGTCTCCGTCTCCGTCCTCTGCAGCAACCAGCTCTCGTGGTACAGTTGTGGATTTTTGGGGACAAGCCAGCGACTGAGACAAAGAGGATGGGGTGAATCCCTCCTCCCCGACTCAAAGCTGTTCCCCCCCGGGTGCAATTTTCACCTTTTCTAGGAGGTGACTGCGACAGAAAGAAAAAAACACCTCTCTGCCGCCACAAATAGACACCAGCAGCACTCCTGCGCCGCAGCTTTGTGCTAATTTTTTAATTCCCTGCTCGGTGATTATAATGCTTTTTCTCAGCAGTAATATAAGATAATGGAAATAGTAAAGCAATAACGAAGAGAGCCGGGCGGCGCCGGTTCACACGTATTTACAGACGCCGAGGGCTCGGGAGCAGATGTGGTGCCAACACTTAATTTTCAGCCTTTGTTAATGAATGTGGGGGATTATGCTTCTATTATGCAGCAATTAGCAAAAAATAAAAGAAACTGGAGGATGAGAGCTTGTAATCATATTCACTACCCGGCTAATAAAACACTGAGGGACCAGACGCAGTGAAAACACCAGCGAACGTCTCTTCTGCTGGTTGTTAATGTCGGAATAAATTCAGATTAAATACACAGGTGGATCAGGACTCCAATCTGTGGTTTTAGTTTCCTTTGTGGGAATTTTTAAATGTTTAAATAATAATAATAAACTATTATTGTCAGAAAGGTAATATAATGTTCACAGGTATGTTTTCATCACCTGAA
>NW_023339674.1:1509041-1509222 GCF_004916995.1 Morone saxatilis
TATTATTGTTGTTGTTGTTGTTAATAAGGCCTCCATGATGCACTCTTAATGTAAACAAAAACGTTCAAGTGGACCCCTCTGTCTATAAACTATGAGGAAACTACAGTTACAAATGTAATCAGTTACTTCCACATTTTTATAATCTGCAGCTCGTGGACGAGAATGTGTGAGTGTGTGTGTG
>NW_023339674.1:1509415-1509632 GCF_004916995.1 Morone saxatilis
ACACACACACACACACTGACTGTATAGGAAGGACAGTATAGCAATAACATAAATAACAGAAGATCAGTAGAAACACAACAGATGCTCAGGAAGTCCTCAGACATAAAAACATTAAAGAAACTAATCATTTTAGTTTAAAACGTCCAATAATCATCAATAAGTAGAGAATTAACAGTTGTTATAAGTTTTGAACAGATATTTACTGAAGTTAGCATGC
>NW_023339674.1:1509736-1509966 GCF_004916995.1 Morone saxatilis
CTTCTTCTTCTTCTTCTTCTGTAACTTCACGCTCGCTGTAACAAAGGTACAGTTACAGATGGAGGGAACAAGTAGATTATTAAACATATACTTGAGTAAAGAGTAAAGGTTCATGAGGAGTACCTGCTCCTTAAAAAAATACTTTTTACTTATGCGTGTTACTTGTAATCTATTACTACCCACTGCTGGCGTCTGATGTACCAGAGCTGCAGCAGCCGTGGGTTCGACTC
>NW_023339674.1:1510110-1510654 GCF_004916995.1 Morone saxatilis
TAAATGTATAGATTATAGATTATAACCGCTGTATATAAATGAACATTTTAAAGCCACATGCAGGAGCCTGCACTCTGACACTGTGTCTACAGACAGGGTGTGGTTCAGTGTCCGGCCACTGGAGGGCGCTGTGCTGTTTGTAATGAGCTGGAGGTCCCAGCAGGAGGACCGTTCACATCCACGCAGATGTTTAATGGATGCAGACTGAAACAAATGAGTCAGAAAACAATGAGAGAAAATGTTCAGTAACGACGGATCGTTCAAACAGGAAGTAAAGAGATTGTAACACGTCAATATTCTTTATAGTATATATATTATAGATGATAGAAGACAGAATAGAATAGATAGAATGCCTTTATTGTCTATGTAATGTGTATAGTGACAATAAAGGCCATTTCTATTCTATTCTATTCTAACAGTATGTGCAGTGGCATATAGTTAGCATTAAATGCACACAGTATGTTATTTTTCGGAATTATTTGTGCATTCTATGGAAATATGAGCTGTTAATTTATTTCTTTTTTTTTTTAGTTCCCTCCATTAA
>NW_023339674.1:1510679-1512367 GCF_004916995.1 Morone saxatilis
ATTAAAAGCCAACTCCAATAGCAGTGCAAAAACAGTGTAAGAAATATAAAAAAATATACAGTATAAACATAGGACATAAAGTAATAGTGCAAAAAAGGGAGGTAAGGTGCTCAGTCCTGAGGAAGATAAATGAAAAGATAAAATAAGATTAGATAGTCCAACGGGTATTCAGGTGTTCCTGCAGCACAGAATAAAACAGTAATAAGTCCATATAGTAAAAATTAAAATAATTAAAACTTGTAAAATAAGAACAGAAATAAAAATCTAAACTATAAACTAACAAGTACACACAGTGATACTAAAGTAGTGTCTCTAGAGACCATCTATAACAGCACCAAAATAATAAATATAATATGATTAATAATGATAGTTTGTGTTTGTTTGTATTAATATAATATAAATATAGTGTATTAGAAATAAAATATATTGATATTGTGTTAATAATCCAAATATGACTCATTCAGTTCAGTGTAATTCATCAAGAGACAAAAGACACAATAAAACAAAAGTTAAACGTACTTTTTAACTGTTTCTATAGATTTGATAATAATAATAATAATAATAATAAATAATAATAATAAATGTTATTGTGAATAAAAATGTTGTAATGTATCAACAGAATAACATTATCATATATCATTTATAATGTATCAGTATATCATAGAATAAAATATAGTATATAATGAATAATGATCAATAAGTCCAATAGAGGGACAGTTTATGGGAATTATGGGATGTTTGCAGTCACAGTTAATTAATTGTTACCAATTTAAGGAGCTCTGCTGCCAACAGGTGATGAACGTGTGAAGAACTGTAAAATGATCTAAATCAAACTGTCATTTATGGAGAAGAACCAGGAAATATCTCTAAAATATAAAATACAAGAGATGGTTGCACATACTTATTGATCGATGAAGTAATCATTTATTGATCCTAGAGGGGAAATTCAGACAGAAATACGTCCAGATACACAGAGAAAGTTATCAGCAGCAGCTACATTAGCGGTTAGCAGAGCAATCGCCTTAAATATAAAACATGAGCTTGATGTGAAAGTTGACGCGATGAGTCCGACAGTAACAGTAAAGTGTGATTAATATCAGTGTCATCATTACTGTGTGTGTGTATTTGTGTTTACTTGCATTAATGCTGTTTATGAGTGTGTGAGAACCAGCTCACTGTATATTTAATCTCTGACAGTGTGTCATTAAACCTCTCTCTCTCTCTCTCCTATAAAAGCTGAGTCTCGGCCCGGCGGCGGCCCGGCGCTGAGTTATGACATTTTTGGCATAGCTGTGCTGCAGGTGAAAACACGTCGCTGTGAAATGCAGTTTAGCTAATGGTGCACCTCCTGCAGCAATTTGTCCTCCACAACAACACATAAATTACCGTTTAGGAGATGACTGTATGCTGCCGGCGCTCCGGCGCGCTGAGTGACAGTTTGGGGCGAGTACAGCAGCGGTTCTCAATATGAGGGTCTGGAGACTCCCTGGGGTCCTCGAGGGGATTCCAGGGAGTCCCCGTTTACATTTCAACTTTGATTTACAAGAATGTACCTAAATTACAGACTGAAAAGAGGCTTTAAATTTCACTCACAAATCTGTCAGAAGCTGTCTGATCATGTCTGTAAATGACCCACTAACAAACAAAGACTTCGCAATTAAACGTGTCTATGTGTTTCTATGTAGGGA
>NW_023339674.1:1512467-1514684 GCF_004916995.1 Morone saxatilis
CCTGGATGCACACACACACACACAGGTATAAATGAGAAGAAATGCATGAGTGTCCCTGAGAAACACACACACACCTGGAGACAAAGGGAGTGTCTATCACCAAAACACACACACACACACACACACACACACACTTGAGCAGCCCCCTCCTCAGGACACCTGTCATCACTTCAGGTGTGGAATAAACATCCTCTGAGCTCGTCCAGCAGGTAAGATCTGCTGATCAAAGAGAGCCACTGACAGCACCGAGCTCAGATCAGCTTCCACACAGACGATCAATACTGGAACCGAACTATGGATCAGATCACATTGACTTTTTAACCCTTTAAGATCACAGACTCACTTTTATTGTTCCTCTATTTCACAATGGATGAAAAACAAAATACAGAAACTTTATCAAAGATTTTGATGAATCTGGAGAATATTTTATGGAGAAAGTTGCTAAAAGAAGCTAACTGCTACTAATTAGCTTGTGCAGCTAACGTCAGTGTTCTCTGTCGTCTGTGTTTGACTTTATAATGTGAACCAGGTATTTTAATGTTAACTGTTATTGATAGAAATCCACGTTAATCACTGAGGAATCTTTTTACTGAACTTCTGTTGGAGTCTCTTAATTCACTTAATTCAATTTAGTTTTTCCTTCCTGTCGTCTGTTTTTCTTTCTCTCTTCATCTTTCTTCATTTTGAACCTTCTTGTCTGATGCTTCCTCCCTTTCACTGCCCCCCCTCCCCAGTCGTCTTCACTTCCTGCCTGCAGCTGTCTGACAGCTCTGCCCACCAACACTAAACCTGAGGCAGGGTAGTGGTTGTGGTGGGTGGGGGGGTTACGGCTACTTAGGTGGTAATAGATCGTCCCGGATACCACAGGTGTCTTCCTAAAGTGGTCTGGATCAGATAAGAACCGACCCTCCTCCCCTTTCACGCCTCCCACACTACCCTCCCTCGGACTCCCCCCAGCCCCCCAAAACACTCTGGAAAGTCAAAGAGCTTCAGGAACCTTCATTTCTTGGGCTGAAACTCCAGATATCACTGATTATAGATCCATCCCAACTAAAGGTCAAAAATCAACAAGGACAAATGCTGATGACGTTACTGTTTCTGTGTTTAAACTGCATTCACATGGGACCCAAACAGGTTCCCTGATGAACTCCTTTATTAAGAAACTGTTTGTTTAACTTTAGGTTTTATAGGTCAGTTGTGGGTAAATTATTCAACTATTTCAAACTGTTTTGTTCTCAACTGTAACAACAAAACAAATTTAATCTGCTAATTTTAGTATTTAGACCTGTCTTAGATATGTTATGTACTAGGCTAACTCAAAAATGTTGAAAAGACAACCACATTTTAAAGATGGTTACAACATAAAAGCAACATATATATACTTATAGTTATTGGAGCAGTAAAAAGGAACTTTTTTATAAAAAAACATTAATATTTACACAGCCTATCGTATACCGGGCTCAAACTTTCACAAAATCCAGAAACTTTATGTAGCATTTCTCCTGATGAAACATTGCCGCTATTAGCATACGGCTGCTTACGATGTTCATCAGTTTTAGCATTAAACATAAAATAAACACAATGACCTTTAAACCGTATGCGTCGGCACACAGCAGACCCTCCTGGTTGTACCTTTACTCTTCAGCGTGTAGCACAGACTACTTCAGGAAGGAAATGTAGAAATAATGATATATATATGAGGCCTGGTAGTAAATTTACAGACAGGCAGACAGTACACCTCGAGCTAGTACAGCATGGTGGTATGCTGCCTGACGTGAGTGGAGGGAGTCGGGTTGTAGGTCTTCATACCTGTCGAGGATAATAACAGGTATTTTAGCAGCAAGATGATTGTAGCAGAAGGCATTTTCTTCTCCAAGAGGGAGGGAAGATTTGGCGTTTGTAAACTGGTCGTGACAAGTGGCCATAAATTACTCTTTAAAACACCCATTAAAACCCATCTGACACAAATAGTCACTGATGCCATCTATCAACATACCTGAGTGACAGCCAGGTGATGAATGTGGACACAGTGTGTAGGAAACACACAAACACAAGAGCCGGTGATTCAATCACATAAATAAATGTTGTAAATGACGCAGAGATTACAAAACCGCTCAACACGCCGCAAACCTGCCGCCACGGAGGGATGACAGGATATAACCAGAGGTGGGTAGAGTAGCCAAAAATTGTACTCAAGTAAAAGTACTGTTACTTCAG
>NW_023339674.1:1514784-1520199 GCF_004916995.1 Morone saxatilis
ATTTAAAACTACTCCTAGAAGTATATTTTTTTCAAAAACTTACTCAAGTAAATGTAACGGAGTAAATGTAACTCGTTACTACCCACCTCTGGATATAACAGCTAACAGGAAGATAGCTCGGTGACATTGTTAGTTTTCAGTAGTTAGTTTGAGAGCTACTGGTTGGCAAGCTAATGGTAATAATCACTTTTAACTGCCAGTTAAGAAGCTAGTTAGCTATAAATGAACTACACCACGGTCGCATTATTTCAACGTCACCGCCACTAAATGTCCAACTTGTTAATAAAAGTTGTAAAGTTTGAGTTGGAATAGTTTGTAGGAGTATAAAGTTATAAAGAGGCTGTAAAGTCTTAATGTCACCGACAACTTCTGTAGTCTCATTTAGCCGCTTGTTAGCAGCCAACTTATTTAAGACACATAAAAGCTTCAACATTCACACGTTGGATATTAACTGATGGATTTTATGTCGTACAACAAACGTTAAAATCTCTTAAACTTGTGTTAACTACAGACATTATTTCATCAAACCAAAATAAAAAACACATTTGAGTAGAGGTAACCGAGGAGTTAAAATGCTAACTCACTTGTAGATTTTAGGACTCAGTGTAGTTGTAAAATGAAAGTTGTTTTTTTTCTCTATAAATATAAAATAACAGCAGCACAAGATGAAGTAAACCTGTCTGTGCTTAACGTGTGTAATCCTTTTACCAGAGGAAGCTACATGCCAAATGCCAATCATGTCTCAGTGTGGTATGTAAACACTGACACACACCTCGTTTGTTCTGGACTCGACCCAACAGCCTGTGTGTGAAAGTGGATCACAATGAACCAGGGTGTGACTCTCCTTTACAGGCCTGTCCATCAAGAGGAGGAGGAGCTGCACGCTAAACTAACGCTCATTTTCATCTACGGGTCAAATTATTGTATTTAAAGAGGAAAATGTTGCCTGCACATTGTTGATCTCTGGGAAACTACTCTAATGATACGACATTATCAGATCCCCAGAACAGATTAAAGAGGATGAAAATAAAATACTGTTACTATAATCATTATATGTATATAAATACAGCAGTAAAATAAAGTGTAATAAAGTCTAATACATTGTCCTACTGTGAGAATCTATATATAATCTATTACAACATCACACTGTTTATAGAAATTAATTTTGAGCAGATTATTTCTTGTTTATGGAACTTTTTATACAATTCTCTAATTCACAAAGTTTGTATTTTGTATTTTATATCATTTTTAACAATCACACAGACTTAATATTCTTCTTTACTGACAAATTCTCCCTTTCTTCTCCCTGACATTGTTCTATTAGACAATTTACTTGAACCTAAAATATCGGTCTACTGTGGATATTTTTTACGTTTTCTAGCACTCAAATCAAGAAGGCCTTGCGACCCACCATGAAGCTTTGGTGACCCCTAGTGGGGGCCCCAACCCCCAGGTTGGGAACCGCTGCCTCACAATATGGTGAGAACAGTTGATGTGGAGGCTGTCTGACGTTGGGGGGCTGAGGCAGAGCGGGAATCCAGGGATGAAGGGTTGCAGTGGCCAGACGTCTGGATTGGAGGCAGGTGAGTTTGATTGTAGATTATCCACAGGTGAGCAATGAGACTGCACACCTCACACACACACACACACACACACACACACACACACTCACACACAGTCAGAGAGTGACAGTCTTTGTACACGTTTACCTCATTATTAACATTATAACGGAAAGAACAATATGTCCCTTTTAATGAGCGGGATAGTTTATAAACTCATGTGTGTGTGCTTCATGGGTATAAATATATATGTATGTAAATTAGTGCTTGTGTGTGTTTGTGTGTGTGTGTGTTAGTGTGTGTGTGTTAGTTAGTGTGTGTTAGTGTGTGTCAGCCAGCTTCATGCAGTCTGCCTCACAGATGGGCGAGCGACTTGATATCCTCCTTAACTCAAGACGTGTCGGAGAGAGAACAAAAAGAACGAGAGAAAGTGAGAAAGTGTGTGTGTGTTAGTGTGTGTGTGTGTGTTACTGTGTGTGTGTGTGTTAGTGTGTGTGTGTGTGTTACTGTGTGTGTTACTGTGTGTGTGTGTGTGTTACTGTGTGTGTATGAGTTTTGACAGTAGTCGGAAGGAAACGCACGTCCTCAGCATCTTGATGTCTGAGTACCAATTAACCAAACATGAATAAACAAAGAATTACATCTAAAAATAACATTTTGATATAATCTGTCTATTCTGTCCTGTGCTCTGTATTCAACCTAAAGGTGTTCCGAGAGTTGAGCTGGGCGAATATGACTCCACCAGGAATACTGAGGGAGGGCTCACATGCACAGGCATGACACAAAGTTGATTTCACAACTATACCTTGCCTCTGCTTACTAGAATGGGAATAATATTAACAATAAATAAGGATTAGAAATTCCTTGCCCTGAATGCCGTTAAGGGTAATAATTGAAAGCTGGAATAATAAGCAGGTCGGGGCCGGGTTAGTACTTGGGATGTGGAGACACCTGTGTGCTGTGAAGCTTTAGGGTTGGGTCTGTATGATCAAAATCCTTCTCACTTGCATTTCTTAGAGTCTCCTTGAGCAATTTGATATGAATTCTCCAAACTGCTCCTGTATGCATCCAGTTAGTTGAATGTTAGTTCCGTCTGTGATGGCTGTGTTGCTGTTATGTGTTGTTAGGATACTAGAGTAACAGTATACGTAGTGATTTGATTAGTGTATTCGTTATTAACAGTATTATATTTGTGTTAGATTGGAATATCTTTTTAATTGTTGGGGCTGCTTCTTAAGTTAATTTGGATCAATATTCAATATGTAATGTCTAAACTTTGCCTGCTAACAGTTATATTTATATTATTTAGCAATTAATAATAGCGCTAAGCATCGTTGGGCGGTGCCTCGCACTATCCACAGCAACTCGGGGTTTGCTGGCGGCCGCCTCATCAGGCAGTGCGTGTTACATCGTTGCGGTTACCAAACATTGAAAAATTTCACGTTAAATCAGAGTCAACAGTTGCCTATGCATTTGCCTTACTTCCTGATTGCCTAGAGGTGGCCTATCACTATGACGTTGATAAATATTGTACCGTAGACTGTGTTCAGGGCGGTGATGTTTATTCGAAATACGGTTGAAGTTTCATATGAAGATTGGACCATGTATTTTTTCTTTTAAATGTTGTTGTAGGACTGTTCAGATTACTGAAGTGAGGTAGTTCTGTTTTTTAATGGCCAATTCCGGCGGATATTACGAGCACGTCGTCACGGCAGTGCGGTTTTATATATCGACAGTACAAATAGCACGAACTTTTTGATCTCCAATTTGTGTTATGATTGCAGTGGATCGAATTGTGCAAGTAATCTGATAATAATTCTTGTAGGTAGTCCCCAACAACACCACAAAACCACACCCCCCCTTTTTTATTTTTAATGCGGAAATGTGCATAATCAGTTTGACATTCGAATTTCCAACCTGGCCAAACTTTGGTGACCGGCATGCCGACGGTCACACGCCCGTTTTCAATGTACGTACACAAAGTAGCACTGAACTTTTAAATCAGCAAGACTCTTTGACTGTACTGGACCATATTTTGAAGAAGATCTGATTGGTTATTGGTTATGTTGTTGATTGGATCTGAAGATCTGATTCCTAGGAGGAGTCGTTTCAAATACAAGGCGAAAAATTACAGAAAATGACCAAAAATTAAAAATGGCTGACTTTGATGCACCCCACGGACACGCCCTTTAATGTACATGCACAAAATAGCACAACCTTTAATCAGCACCATTTTTTTTACTATACTGACCAATTTTGAAGCAGATCCGATAAATTCCCTAGGATGAGTTCGTTAAAATAGAAAGCGAAAAATTCACTGAAAATGACCAAAAAGCCACGCCACGGACACGCCCTTTTTAATGTACATGACAAATAGCACAACTTTTAATTACACATTTCTATCTCTACTGACGAATGTTGACATTAGATCTGATGAATTCCCTAGGAGGAGGAGTTCAAATACAAGGCGAAAATTCACCGAAAATGCCTAAAAATTCAAAATGGCCAACTTTTGATGGCAGCCACGGAACGCCCTTCAACGCACATGCACAAATAGCACAACTTTTAATCAGCAACATACTTTTGACTGTACTGACCAATTTTTGAAGTAGATCCAATAAATTCCCTAGAGGATTCGTTCAAATGCAAGGCGAAAATTTCGCCAAAAGTGAAATATGAAAATCATTCTCCTGTGGGGTTTTGGGGTCCAAGAGGCTTTTTTGTTACGTCTTGGCAGGTTACACGTTGCCTACAAGTTTCTTACATATCGGTGAAGTAGCGCCGGCTGCTTTTTTAAAACCCTGTAGGGGACGCAAACCCGACAACACGATTTTTGGTATGTGAGCTTTCAGGCACCAGTCTACACGTGCCCTGTGAATTTCATATTCATAACTATTACGTTCTTTACGCAGTTTTTACCATGCCACCAGAGTCACCTAGTGGCGGATCGTTGACACATTTATTAGGGAGCCTCAGGGAGCCATGGGCAAGCATCCTACCAAGTTTTCATTTTAATTCACACATCCGATTGCGGAATATAAACTTGTTCATTTTTAAATTGAGCGCCACTTGTGGCGATGGCCTGAAATTTGTACACGTTCCCTTTAGGGAAGACATGGGAAATATGGATTCAAGTTTTTTGGTGTCAATTGGACATACCAATTATGAGAAATGCTCCACTTTCCTGTTTTTTACCAAAATCTACAGGAAGTAATAATTTTATAACAGCTTATTTTTTGAAATATCAAAATTCTTCGAATTACTGTTTTGCCAGGATTAGTCCTCAGATGTACATAAAAACTTTCTGCAAATTCGAACAAAGCGTATAGTTAGTAAACACAGAAAGTAGTTTTTGGACATTTCGCACTCTAGTGAAAAAAAATCAGGCGAAATTGGGCGGGCCTATATGGGGAGTTTCAGCTCCATTCACCGAACGCGTTGGATTAAGGTTTTTGAATGTTACGATCAAACGTATCGGGAGTTATTACCTAAAAAAGTTTTTTTTGACGGTACGCCACCTAGTTGGCCAACACGAAAGCTGCACATAGAATATAAAATTTTCCGCCACGACTGACATGTACCGAGTTTCCGAGTTTTCGAGCATGTTGAGTCCAAAAATGCGTTTGTTTAGGAGGAAAAAGAAAAAGAATTTTTCAATTCAATAGGGCCTTCGCACGTTCAGTCTCGGCCCTAATAATTAATATTAGCTAACGTTAGCTGACTATTGCTATTGGCTACCGCAACAGGTCCCTCCCTAGCTTCTTCTGTTTCAAGAGGACTTTAAGATTTTAACTTATTTAGAGTTTCTGTTTTATTATGGGTGTGGGGAGAAATAATATATCTGTGAAGTCATTAT
>NW_023339674.1:1520224-1525929 GCF_004916995.1 Morone saxatilis
CATTATAATGAGAAACGTCTTTTTTCTTACGTCACATTGGCGGGAATGGGCTTCTATAGTATTTTTACTTTCAGATTTGAGAACTTCTTTCTGCAGCTGCTGAACTCCAGTGATTCCGCAGAAACGATAGATTATAGATTATAGATTATAGATTAGAGGTTTGGTGCTGAGGGGCCCACAGTTGAATCCCTGAGTGCGCCTCTGCTGATCTTAATGAGTGCTAACACACTGGGCGCGGCGTGGCGGTCGCCCCGAGGCGCCGTGTGGCTAAATGTCAAACAGGCGCGCCGACGGAGCCGTGATCATGTTTCTAATCGGAGCCGCGGCGTGCTGAGGTCGAACATGAGCGCGCAGGATTAAAGCGAAACCCCCGACTGTTTAACACACGCTCATTATGCAGCGTTGTCCACTGTAGCGCACCACATCACAGCAGAGGTTAAAGGAAACATTATCAGGATGTTTTCAGGTCATATTCAAATCACTCTGTGTTTTATTGTGAAGGGGAGTGTCACCAGAGCAGACTTCCTCTCACAAACAGCACAAATTAAAAGTCACTTTCTTCCCTTTTTTAAGATTAATACCAGAAAAGAGAAGCAGCTCTGTCAATGTTTGAATGAATAAAAGAATAATAAATAATACGCAGAGAACAGACGAGAATTATTGTTTTTATTTATTTCTGCTGGACATTTTAATATGGGGCCTTTTGGAGATTGTGTTGATTCTGGCGCCCTCTGTGGACAAAAGGGGTAGTGTTTGTTTCTGATTACCTGTTTCATTGATTTCAAGGGGAATCCGACCCCCATTTTTTAGTAAGTTTATGATTTAAAATTGATGAATTATTGTTCTTTAACTTTATTTTTCTGCTTTTTGTGTTCTTTTAAGCTTCAAGTATAAAGTATTTACATTTGATCTGTAGATTATTTACAAAAAGCACAAGTGAAACACTGACAACAAACAAACATTTAACTTAAGGTCGACTTACTGGCTTTTTTTTGGAGCTTTCAACCAGTGGGTTGTCATGGAGACGTGATGAAATGAAAAACATTTTATGAAGGATTTCAGATGTGGAACAAATGACACAACGGGTCTCATGTTTATAAATTATATATATATGTATGTTTATAAATCTCTCTTATATGTTCTCAGATTTGTTTTCAGAATTTAGAGAAAAAATAAGAGAAATCAACATTTTTGATGCGAACGATGAATTCCACTGGATCTTAACTTGGAGGCGTGCAGTTGATTGTTTGTTTTTAGCGTAGGTAACCCCCTAAAACCATACTGTTCATATTACGACAACTGGAGTGTAAAAATACTATATATATTTGCTATAAATGACAGTTTTTAGCTTTAATTTGAAATTTACAGAATAATTTTTGGGCTTTTTAATGTTTAATTAAAGATATTTACACAAGTAAAAACAATGAGCTATAAATAAACACTGCTATAATACAAATAATTGTTGACAAATGTGTATTTTATATATTTCATTTAACGGCAGCAGATAATTAATATTTCTTTAAGTTTAGGATTAATTTGATTATTAATGAGTTGTTTACAGCTGAGGTTAAAGTATACGCTGTAAAAAAAAAAATGACGGTAAATAACTGGTTGCCAGAACTTTACTGTAATAAATAGACAAAAACTCAGTAGGATTATTTATATATAACTATTACAGAACGTTTTAATCCATATTTTACTGTATAAATACAATCATCAAAAGAAACAGTTTTACCATATGAATGAATTTCTGAGTAACCTGTAATATAAAAACCTTATTCTGTATAAATTTGTTTAAAATGCCGTATAAATAAAGCTTTTACTGTGAACGTTTTTCACCGGAAAATCGAGATATTTTTACAGTGTAATGGATTAATTTGTTTATATAATTGGTTGAAACAAAATAAATCCTATAAAATAAATAATGAATAAGAAATGAAATGATATAAACGTGCAGTTTTCCCACGAGAGATGATGATGAAAGTTGTAGTCAAACAGCAGGTTAAATATTAAAATGTGACGTTAACCGTTCATTTCTCATTAATTATCCGTCGATGTGACTTTACATCCCGTTCTGTTGCTTTGTGTTCACACGTGAGTCAGTAAACTGTTTCCAGCAGCAGAAGGAAGGAGGTAAAAAAAGAAAGAGGAGATTACAGGAAGGAAAAAAACTTTGATGTGTACATATGCAAATGAGTTTGGAAATGTCAAATTAGCATAGATTTGGGTCGACCCGAGCGGCGGCCTCCCTCGCAGCTACAGGCAGCCGGGACGCCTGACAGCTCGGCCCGCGTCCAGACGGCCTGCTTTACATATCAGAGTGGCCTCCCATCACCGCGGGTTACCACCAGCATCCCGTCGCCAAGGAGACTGATGGAGACTGACAGGGCGGACGGCCTGACTGACGGACGGAGCGGATGGATGGATGGGACACAGAGAGAGAGAGAGAGAGAAAGAGGGGAGTAGCTCTGGGCCTCGCTCGCCCACAGAGGAGAATATAAAAACAGTTGATTATGTTAATGTGGTTGTTAATTTAATCAATTACTGTTCATCAGAAACACATCATGACCCCGAGCCTAGGACGGACTCTCTTTGTTTCACCCCGATGAGAAGATCTTCAGTTCAAACTGCACATTAACTCAGTTTCACATTAAAACCTCTCAAAGTTTCTTTAAATCGCTTCATTTTAAGTATTTTTTTATTTGTTTTTTCACTGCAGAAATCTTCATTTCTTCTAAAACGCAGACGTTGAACCAGGAGATATTTTCTGTTTCAGCTGCAGCAATTAGTCGATTAATCATTTATCAATAACTACTTTCATAACTGAAGTAAGAAAAACCTTCAAATTCTCGGATTTCAGCTTCTCAGATGTTTTTTTTACAAAACGAGACGTTTGAGGTCGTTATGTTGGGCTTCAGGAAACATTCTTCACCAGTTTATGGAGCAATCAATTAATCGATTAATCAATCAGGAGCAGGCAGAGCTTTAAGTGTTTCTGGGGAATCACTGAACTTTTTTAAGCAGAGAGAATATTTCAAGAACTTTCTAGAAGAGTCGTAAGAGAATGAAAATACAAAGAAACATTAAGCAGATTAGTCTGTAAGGACAAAAATGACTTCAGAATTGTGCAACATTTAATAAAAAGGCGACAACATAAAGACATCAAAACAAAAAAACATGATATTTCAGAGGCTTTGTGTGATATAAGTGAGTTTTGTGCTTTTTAAAGACATATTTTCTGTAAAATCCTGGAAAACTAAAAAACTTTTTGCTCCTTTACTATGAATGTGTACTCTTTGGTTTTTACCAGTTAACCTTCAATTAATATGAACAAAAGCAGTAACTGTTGATTTTAAGGAGAACGTCAACACCTTTGCTCCAAGAACAGAAACTCTGACTTGATGTATTATTTAACAAAGTCACTGAAAGAAAAAGGGTATGTCTAATATTATAAAATTCTCCATAAATTAAAAATATAATTTTATTTATTTTCTGGTTGTTTCTGGGATAAAATCATCCATTTTATTCATAATTGTATTGTTTCATTATGAATACTTCATCGTTCACTTATTGAACACTGACTGTAATATCAGTGAGGTTTTAAATAAAATACATATTTGTACATTGTTCTGTATGATTTTCCTCTGGTTGTGTTTCTCAGTAAAGTTTGAAGAAGAAAAAAGCTTTAGGACAAAACCACAAACACATCCGTCCCTGTCTGTGTGAGTGGCCCTGCAGCATTATGAGCAGAGCTCCTCCTGCTGGTGGAGCCTCAGATCACAACAAGGACGGAAACAAATCCTCCAACCAGCCGGAAAACACTCAAACTGCAGCCTGACAGACCGAGGTTCATCAGGCTGCACACACACACACAGCTTGTTTAACATGCATGGCTGACGCCGGCGTCCTCCTGTTCATTTGTAAGTTAAATCTCATACAGATTCAACCCACATTCAGTGTTTACAGTCAGATCTATCACAGCGACCCTGAACCATCGGCTGATCCTGGTTTCATGGTCTCTGTGTTCATTTACGTCACAAATCTATGGAAGATCATTTCTGCCAATGTGACAACAAGAAAAAATTATTCTGTTAAGTCGTTTATAATTTGAAACCCTCTCAAAATAATGAGAAACTTCATCAATATTTTTACTTAAGGAATTAAAGGAAATGGGCTTCCGTACCAATCAGCTCGAGGCGGTTTCATCTAGATCCGTAAAAAAACGAGTGCCAGACTGATGTGGAATAATGTCAGAGGTAAGTTAAACGCAGTGTGACGCAGTGAACAATCTGATGAAACGCTGACAGAACAACAGAGGAGAAACACTGCGGAAATGGAACCTGGCCTCAGGAAGATTTACTGTAAAATATCAACAATATGTCTTTAAGAAATTAGTTCACATCAAGAGTGAATCTATCATGACATCACCAGTTGGTTGGGAAACAGTTTTTAAACCTTGAGTTTGTTATGTCCGCCACAGAGTCAGGGGGTTTTTATAATCACCTGACTGTAAAGCATTGTATCTTAATAATATAAGTAAGTTAACATAAAGGAATTAAACCCAACTCAAAAATGAATTGAGTGAACTTAAATTTTTGCATATTTCAAGTATTGGCACATAATTCCAGTTTGTCCCTCTGGCTCCTTTTCCGTTTCTAAAACTCTGTTATTATTATTATCTTTAAAGCTAACACACATCTAACACAATCTGAAACTTATTTGTTGTATCGAGCTGCGGTTGCACTTTTCTTTCTTTCTGTTGAACAATATGTATATAAATACATTCAGTGCTCACAAATTCAGTGTAAATTATTATTTATAAGTACATATGAAAACAATGTGTACAGTAACATGTGTTCAAGGAAAAATACTGTTCATTATATTTGTCTGATTTTAATATGTGAACACAGGAACATTAGCTGATTGGGATCCTTATAAAATCATAAATCATAAACTAAATAAAGTAGTACCAAATTACAAATGTGGAAGTTTAAACACCAGTTCTGGTTTAAGTACAAAAACGTTTACAATAGGTCCAGAGCTGAGGTTATGGTGTACAGAACGACATTTTCTCATGTTTAATGGTGCATTTGATCATTTCTGAATCAAAACCTCAATCTTGTCCTGACCTTAGCAGAGTCTTTAATCTGATAACTTACAGCTGATGGATGTAAACATTGATCCAAACACACAAACATCCCAACCTCTGTTCTGTGTGGCTTATCAGTTTAGCTAACTAAATGTAAATGTTTATCAATGTCCCTGTTGATTAAAGCGATAAGTCGGATATACTGATTCTGTAATCGCTACGTGATGTCATGGTGCAGGTGAAAGGTCACCATAACTGTGAATGAGTGAATGAGTTTCCTGTCAGTCATGGTGAACTTCTGTTTACAGCTCCCTGATTGGTTTGTTAACACAGCAGCAGGAACTCCTAAACAGACCACCGGAGAAAATCTTTAATCCAGACCACAGAAACTCGCTCTGCATTAACCATTTAATCCAATCACTGCAGGGACGCACACATATCTCAGCTGATTGTTCTTCAACACCAAACTGGGACAGCTGGACTCCAAAACATCCTAAAGTCGGTCTCAGATACCTTCTTTGGATTAACTCACAGAAAGTTCAGAGCTTCTCAAAAAGCTCCAGAACCTGCAGGAGGAACTTTTAACTGTAACTAATATTAATAGGTATGTTTTTAT
>NW_023339674.1:1526029-1535467 GCF_004916995.1 Morone saxatilis
AGAGGCGGCTTGCTCCGCCTAATCGGAGGTTTGTGCGGTTCGATCCCCGGGCTCCTGGTGCCACATGTCCTTGAGCAAGATACTGAACCCCAAATTGTACATTCGTGTGTGAATTGTGTGTGAAAGGGTGAATGTGGGCACGTAGGTGTAAAGCGCTTTGAGTGGCCTCTGCGCCACAGCCGCCCCAATGACATCAGTGCATCTTTAATTATAATCCAATCATATATTAGTATAAAATGTGCCACTCTGCAGAATGAGGGGTGCTAATAATTGTGGTATTTTCAGTTCTTCCTGCAGCACATTACTTCTCACTGACAGCAAATTACTTTAAAATACTTCGTGTTTGTCTCATCGTCTTCAGAGGGTTCGCCGCTGTCATCGCTTCCCTTCACGGCGAGCAATCACAGACCGTACGTTAGTGTCAGAGACGGTCGGTCAGCGTTTCATCAGCTGACAGGAAGCACGGTGAGCTGTGTTTAAAGCTGTCGACTTCAGGACGTCTTTGACGCGCCGCAGATGAAAGGAGCTGACAGACGACAGTAATGTCTTCATGAGCTTCCTGCGGCGGGAATGTCGTCCGACCACGTTTGTGTCAGTAGTGAGAAATGCAGCTTATGGAGGAGTTTATACGTTATTTTCCAAGTTCTCTGATTGATGGTTATTGATTAGCTGTGTGTCCAGTTTTATTGACTCTAAACTGACAGAGGACAGTCGTGCAGTCAGAGGAAACTTCTTCTAAATTAATTCAACGATTGATGAAGTTCATTTGATTCTTTGAGAAACTCAATGTGAAAGAAGTCAAATGCAAAAAGCTGAGCTAAGATTTGTCCACAGCCCATAAAAACACACTGAAACAGTTCAAAGAGAAAATGTGTTTATTTTACAAAAAAATCTTCATCTTCTCTCCTGTTAAAGTACACTGAGTATTTCCAGGATATTTGGTAATTTTCATCAATTTCCAGGCGTTTCCAGGACTTGCAGCACACACAGAAGCCCTGTTTATCCCCCTTTCCTTCCTTTCTTTTCCTCCATCCATTCAATCTTTTCTGCATTTGGTCCGTCATCCTTTTTCCTTTATTTGTTCTTTTAATCTTTCTTTCTTTTTCCTCTTTTATTCCTTTCAAACTTCATGATTTCCTCTTTTAGTTCTTTTCTGTTTTTAAAAGCTTCTTACCTTCCTTCTTTCTCTCTTCCTTTCAGACTTTCTCTTTCTTTACTTCTTCCTCCTTTTTCCAACGATCTAAACGCCGCCTGTTGCTGCACTGGAGAAGTTTTGTGTGTAAAGTTCAGACAGGTTTCATCAGAAATGAGTGTTATTATAAAATAACACCTCATATATTCCTGTGAATCGTCCGCAGCAGTCAGAGACTCAACGGGAGGTTTTTACGGGGACCCTGATGGACGATGTGTCTCGGCACGACCTCGGCCGTCGCCCGGCTCTCCGTGCAAATGGCCTCCGCGTCTCGGCGCTAAAAATGGAGATTTCAATATGTAGCTGGTGTCGTGGAGGACAAGTCCACAGACGTCTGAACGTCCACGAGCGGCTGAAGTCAATGTCCCAAATGATCTGAGAGCTCTTTCTTTTGTTCTCTGTCGTCCAGCAGATCCAAACCTTCACTTTAATACTTCTTCTAAAACTTTCATCCTGATCATTAAGTTCAGTGAAAAGATCTGGTGGCAGTCGGCGTGTTCGTTCACCTGCAGGACGTCGTTATTAAACTGAAACACAAGGGTTTTAGTGCATGATGATTTATTCTTCTACAATATGCTTTATATATTCTGAATGTAGCTGATGTAGATTTTAATATATGTGTCACCACCTTCCACCACACAGCTGGTCTATCGTTAATATATAATCTATAAATATGGTTTCAAACATTCTGACCTGATAAAGATCAAGTTCAGTTCAGTATAAACTGCTGGATAGAAGCTACTGGACCCAAAGTTTAAACTACTTCTAAATAATGTGTTTCAAATTGAGTAAATAAATCTCCAGCTGTGTGTGTTCTGGGTCTGATACTGAACAGAAGAGGTTCTGGGTCTGTCTGACAGGATGTTTTAAGGATTGGACTGACGGGGAGAGAAGATATTGGCTTTAATAAAGGGAATTATTGATTGATTTTGTTTGCTGCTGTTTTCTTATTGTTATGAACATTCTTTTATTAATCTTTTATCTTTACTGAATGTTTGTTTCATGGTATCTGTGGTTGTATTGAGTATGCAGACTGGGTTAATAAACTGTGTTTGTGGACACTTTGTCAGGTTGTGACAGTGAACGTGTATTTTCACTTTTATAAATATGAGATCTTATAACATCTGTCATTATCTGTTTTCCTGTCACAATTAAAGAAAAATATATGTATAATGCTGTTTTCTGACAACCTTGCCCCTGAGTAACGTACGTACAACTACCTCCTACATCTATTCTGTTAAAGTCACTAATGTCATTTAAAGTTCACATTACTGTAATATAATAATCATAGGTATGTTTTTATTAGTGTTTAATCACCTGATAATAAGAATTATTGTGTGTTTGTTACCTTAGAATGAAACGTTTTTATCTACAGAGGGTCCTCTGCTGGTGGAGTCCGCCATGTTGAACTGCCATGTTTCTACAGTAGCCCCGAACGGACAAATCAAACACTGGTTCTATTGTACGTTCTCCTACACACTGAAGCTGGAGCTGTATGGTTGCAATCTACAACTTCACCTCTGGATACCTTCAGTGGATCACGGAGCCAAACCAGCAGATGTGACGTCATAAAGCCGCGCCCGGTGGAGTTTCGGGGTTAGTACATTGGACCAAAAATTTATTTTGCGTAACGTATGTCAGTTATGAGATATTATGATCTGTTCTGAATCCTAACCAAACTGCCACCATCTCACAACATTAACCACACAAGCTTTACTTTTGAACCGGATACATATATTAGTTGTTGCTAACTGCAAATACGCTGCAGGTATCCCTCTGGTTTAAGGTTCACGCTACCTGAAGCTAACGGTTGTGCACAGAGCCGTGGTCAGCTGGCGTTCACTAAACGTTGGTTTAAATGAAATATTTAAAGAACCACAGTTGAATTGTGTTTGTGTGTGTAAATGAAGAGATTAAATGTGTGGAGAATGTGAAAGGTATTTGAAAGTCCTGTTACTGGAATTTAATATGTAATAGTTCATTTGTATTTGTATTTTTTATCCTTTTTTGTGTGTGGGTTAAAGTTGGTTGAAAACAATGACATTTCGTTTTTTTGCGTCATGTTGAAACAGGAAACAAACAACTGTTGTCTAAAATATGTGCGTGTGCGGCAGCTTTAAGATTGGTCGCGTCCAGTGTGTGAATGTTGGTGGACCTGCGGAGGAAACTCAGACGAGATTTTCACTCGGTGACGTTGTGTCGCAGCGAAGCGAGCTGACTGCTCTCACCTGAGGCCTCTCGACACGCTGGCCGCTCAGAGAGCATCTATTATACATACAGGAGGGGAGGAGGGAGGGGGGAGGGAGCGGAGGAGGGTCCAGATGTTGCCAGAGAGCCTGGTTGCTGTTCTCAGTTGAATGGACAACTCAGCTTAAACACCTTTCATTTATTTATTCACCATTTTTAATTGATCTGCTGGTGAAGGTGGATTGCACGCAAACACACACACACACACACACACACACACTCACTCTAAAACATATGACAACAAATAAACATGTTTTTTCTACTAAAATGTCCCTATTTTACACATTCAATAAAATAAGTTTTGTTTGTTTGAGTAGCTGCATATTCATTGATAATAATTATAATTTTTAGGAGATAAATTACACCTATAATTAATTCTTCATCCACAATAAGGCCCTTGAAGAAGTACATTTCAGATTAACATATATTATATTATTGTATTATATGTATTGATGCATTAATGCGTCACTTGCTGCAGTTGGTAAAGGTGGAGCTCATTTTAATGATTTTATACTCTGTTGGATAGACTGTGAATTTCTCCAGGTTTTATCATATTTTATCCTAATATATATATATATATAAATAATATAATTTAATAGTTCATTATATTTTGTATTTATAATCTGATAATCTGCAAAGTAACTAAAAATATAAAATAAATACAGCAGAGTAGTATAAAGTATAAAGTAGCAGAAAATGGAAACACTCAAAGTACAAGGATGTCAAAATTGTACTTAAGTACAACTAAATACAGCACTAAAAAATAATATTTTCTAAACGTTTGCTTGTATGTATTTTATTGGCCACAAACAGTGTTTTAGTGTAAACTGTTTCACCGCTACTAAAAGTCGGGCATATTGAAAATATTCAGGCGAGAGATTCACTATGAAAAGCTACGTTAAACATACAATATGTAATTTCTGCCACAGGTGTAAACCAACAGGTCCCAGGTTACATTATGTTATATGATGCTAACAGACTGAGCCAAGCTGCTGCTAAAGTTAACTAGCTTGTTTCTCTGATAATTTACCAGAGTTTATAGACTGTTTAATGATTATAGATTATTGATTTAATCAACTACATATAGAACATAGATCTATTGTTTATACAAGTTAATGTGGAAATGTTACAGATTATTCAACTCAAATGTACATATTCTCTCTCAGATTAGACAACGTTTTGAGGGCAGAAGCGACAAATTGTGTAGATTTTCATCATTGTGGAAATGTTTTAAACACACACACACACACACACACACACTGACTCACATGTACACACACACTGACAGACACACACACACACACTGTGCCAACTGCCAGTGGCTCACAGCTGCCAACCAGGCAGCTGAAATCTATTTTGGTTTGTTTTCTTCTATCATTCACAAATGGAAACCAACTGGGAGTGTGTGTGTGTGTGTGTGTGTGTGTGGGGGATGAGCATCAACACACACACACGCCACCCCCACACTCTCCAGGCCGAGGGTCAACCATCTTCCCAGCACCTCCCATTCAGTGAAACCTGCTGGAGAAGATCAGCAGCGACTGGGAGCTGTCTGCAGTAAAAAGACTCTGTTATTTGCTTTTATCTCAGCAGCACTGTCCTCCATAATAGACACATCAGTCACTCACATTGTTCACGTCCTGATGGAGACAGTAAGAGTCTGACACTGCAGCTGAAATGTGACTGGGACTGTCTGTCTGGAGGAGAACAAACTGCACAGACAGCAGGCGGCTGTCGTAGAGTGATTTTAATGTGGATGATGACGTGTAAAATGGGAAAACTCACCTCTGAGGTTGGGACTGATGGAGATGACTGATCTGAATCCAATGCAAACTGTTGCATTATGGACATAATCTCTCTCATTTCACTGGACAACATACCTATGAATATTAACTAACTGAATACTGCTCAACGGCTAACAGATGAAATATTTTATAACTCTTACTTTACTGTAAATGTGACTAAAAAAGTGCACGTGAGCTAAGACAGTAGGTCTACAGTGGCCATGAAACTCCAAAAGGTCCTGTTTAGATCCAGTGTTTGGTTTGTCCATTCTGGCCTACTGTAGAAACATGGCGGACTCCACCAGAAGAGGACCCGCTCCCTCTGAAGATAAACAAAAACACAATAATTCTTATTTTAAAGTAATTATACACTAATGAAAACAAACCTATAAATATTTTTTTTACATTTCTAACATTTGATCCTCCTGAATGTTACACACTGGACCTTTTAATACAGATGTAGTTAGCCCAGCTTGCCTGTCCCTGTTCACCATAATTTCCTTTCTTTTTATCATGTGTTATACAAACCACAGCCTAAATAAATCCACAAAAGTTTGTTTGCATGTTCTTGAATCAGGACACACATCTGGGCCAACTCTAATCACCTGTCTCCTTTTCACAAATCTTAAATCATTCAAAAATCCCTTATTGAAGCTGAAACGAGTCCTGTGTGGGCAGTCAATCATCCTGTCCACTCATTGGATAACGGGTCATTATATGACATAATAACTGAAAGCCTTATACAAACTGCAGCTGAATGTGAGTTCATATGATACTGGAGATGTATTTAAGGCTGTAAAGATGATGTCACCACTTATATTATTACCATCACAGTCATTTTCAGAAATATCACATGAGCTGGACGAGAGCATCTGCCGTCTGTCTGCGTGTCCACAGCCGGGAGGGAAAGGAGCAAATACAAACACTTGGACCATCACCATCATTACTAATCCTTCAATAATTCATGCTTACGCTGCCACGGCCGAATCGCTTTCACAACCCTCACCGCTCGCTGGGAGTCCGAGCCTGATTGAGTTTTGGCTCTGGCTGCGATTGGGGAGGAGGATCCTCTTTTGGGAACGGCGTCCAACATGTTTCTTACCCATCAATGGAAACATTTGGAAGCATGACCAAAGGCGTTGTCCTGGTCCAAGTCGCTCCCAGCAGGGGGGGTGCAGGGGCCCCATAGGAGCCTCTGTAGCATCTCAGCCGCCCCGCTGCTACCGTGAGAACACAAACCACACAAGATGTTGGTGATAAAATTAAAATAAAAGGACATACAGTTCATCGAGTAACACTAAAGTAGTTTGCTGGCATGAGTAAATCAGTACCCTTTATACTGTATATATAGTACTGATAATTTATGGAAGTCCATTTACGCCAATGTGACAGAAAAAATAATTTTTTATAGTCATTATAATAAGACACATTCAAAACAATGACTTAGTATCTTAGATTATCATTATTTTGAGATATTAAGTCATTATTTTGAGATAGTCCTGTTGTTACAATACAGTATTTTATTACGTATTGTCTGTATTAAATGTTTACATACTCAACCAACAGATATTCATATACAGTATTTTGTTATGTGAGTGAAAACTTTGAGCTGTTGGAGGCGCTAGATGAAAAGTCTACCAGTGTACGGAAGATATATCTCATATTTCAATAATACTGTTTAGGCATCTAACTTAAAAACAATCTGTTGTCCAAATTATTGAACGTTTAGAAACTGACCAACTTTAAGATTAGTTTGTAGGTAAATTATTAAGGCATAGCTCTTCCTGGTGTTTCTAGGCTGCGTTGTAATTCATCTTAATCCATGTGCAGTTTGACATTTGTTGGATAAAATATTTCACTCATTCATCTCGAATGCTGCGTGAGTGTCCATAACTATTAGCAACACTGTGTGTAACAGTTGGTTGGATGACAGCAGTTTGTGCTTGTAAGCGTGGCGTCCCTCCAGGCTCCGTACTGGGTCCTCTACCTTTCCTTTTTTTACACACTCACATACAGTAGTATATTTAGCAATAAAGTATATGTATTCTCTCCAGCTGTAAAGTATATAAAAATAAATCTGAAATACCAAAAAAATATCTTTAAAAAGTACGAGTTAGAATACTTCCTCCATCACTGCCCGTCTGTGGACCGTGTGGACCGTGTGGACCGGAGCACGTGTGGAGGATGAGGAGGGACGGCTCTCGGCCCTAATAGAGCTGACTGTGCTCGTTTGACAGCGCTCATTAATTATCTCATTTAAGCACTTATTAGCCAGCAGCTGTCAACTTATATGAGCAACAGGGGGCTGAAAGAACAAAGACTCTGCTGCTCTGGATCTCTGTGAGCCACACAAGATCACCTCAAACCAAGAGGCTGCCAGACCGGAGCAGCGGCGGAGTCAAAAATCTACCAGACAGAAAGACGATGTTCAGGATTAAACTGTATGAAAAATAAATAAATACAAATGTTAGTGGTTTGTTAATCTAAGTTGGATACCATGAATGAATGAATGAATTTCTGGAACAATTTCACCTACCTACTCAAGTCTAAAGTCCAGCAACACTTGAGTTCCAACTTATTTTAAGAAAAAGAACATTTCCAGGACACGTTACACCTACAATAAACAATTATCAACCACAACAATAAATGTAAATGTGATCATTAATAACAGGCTGTATGTATGTAGTTGTGTCTGCAGAACTCCCAAAATGTCTCAGGTTTATGTAAACTAATTTTTCCTGGAAAACATGGATTATTTCCATGTGTTTCCAGGACTGGAAAACTAGTCTCTAAATTTTCAGATTTTGCCGGATGTGTGAACCCTTTAGTAGTTAATAGAACAACTGAATTGTTAAACATGTCTCAGCCTCAGGTTTTAAACCTGAAGACACTGATCGTTTAAGTTGCTGTAGGTATTTTTTGAATAAAAATAAGTTTAAGTCATATTTACTGAAACTGTCACTATATCCCAACAGCAGAACACGATACAGTTAATCTGTGAAACAATCAGGTTCCTCCTAGTGCTGCTAACGACATTTACAAGAATCAATCAGACCTAAACGGAAACAACCAATCAGAACTGAGAGAGATAGTTGATTGTTGAGTTTCATTCAGTAAGAGTTTGATTGCTTTTTATACAGTTCATTGATCTGATCTGTCTATCTGTTGATAGATGGTCAGATTCCCCTTTCTGAACAGTTTCCAACATCTTAAACTGTATATGAGTTTAGTTTATACAGATTAAACATTTAAAGTAATCTGATTGTTGTTAGTTATTTAGAGCAGGTCTGAAGTTTCCTCCCTGTGCTGCTCGGGATATTTCTGTCACAGAGACGGAGCTCCTGGGAAACAAACTGGCCTGTTTAGAAGAGGACAAACTCCGGCTAATGACGGTAATTAAAAGCACTTATTAATGAGTGCGTGTTCTCCGGCGACACAGTCCCCAATGATATTAACTACTATTAATCTACACTAATCAGTCCTGTCGCCTGACAGGACGCCCCCGCCCCCCTCATCCCCTGAACGGGCCCCTCTGTCACAGCAGTTAGCATGGGGTGCTAATCACGGAGGGCCTCCATATTGTAGTCCCCAGCGAGCAGGTGGTGCTAGTCACAGGCGATGACTGATGACTCTCACATGCACAGGCAGCCCCGCAGGCAGGATCTCACCGAGCACCGCTGCCTTTAAGTGCTCAAATATGGCCGATTTACATCCAGTTTTGCATTCTGGAAGATATCTGACCCGAAGCTGCAGAGGCTGGTGACTCTCAGAAACCTGCAGGGCACCCGCAGATTTTAAAACAAGCACCCGTGGCTCTGTTCCAGATTCAATTTAAATATTTTAGAGCAGGTCGGCCTGGCAGCCCGCAGCCAGGAATTGTTTAACATTAACACTCGACATATTTTTGGTTTCCTCTCCGCTTTGTGATGCTGAGCAGGAACAGTTTGAGTTTAATGTAGTGAGTTTGATCAAAAACTGCTCATCTAAATTAGAATGATGGACAAGATATAATGAGATTATGAAAATATGTTCACATAAATATTTAATTCCTGCAGGCAGTGTTTCTGCATTTATTTCAATATAAAACTGTTTAATGATTCAAAGGTTTCATTACATTTTATCTTGTAGTCTTAATTTATAATATTAGTTTTAAAAACACACAATCTGTAGTTTCTGCCACTAGGGGCTCTCTTACATCAGAACAATAACAAAAGA
>NW_023339674.1:1535567-1544827 GCF_004916995.1 Morone saxatilis
TTTATCCATCTATCTGTTATGAGACATTTTTATATTAAATTGTCTTATTTAAGTATTCCTACTCTTTTTGGAACAACTTAAGGATCTTTGAAGGTCAAAGGTAATTGATTTGAGCGTCATAATTCACTGAAGTTGAGCATGTAACACTCAGCCTGCATTTGAAAGAAAGAACTTATCTCATTAAAATAAAATAAAAGGAGCTCTGAGAGCAGATTCAGACTTGAAGCGTCTGCGTGCTGTATGTTGTGAACCCAGGAGAAGGTTGGAATCACAGCAGCAGCAGCACAAGTGGCATGTTGAAGCCTGGAGTCGGACATCTGCTGGGGGGGTTGGTCAACATATGTTTCCACTGCGCTGCCTTCCCACAAAGACGACAATCTCGTGTCCCTCCAATTAAAAAAAACCTTGAAAACAATGCAGCATGGAAAAAATAAAACCACAACACACAGAGCGTCGATGTTGAGGTGTTTAGACTTTGAATGTGATGGAGGTGCTGCTGGAGGAGGAGGAGGAGGAGGAGGAAGAGGAGGAGGTCCTGTTTCCGTCAGATCTCTCCAGCTGTGGAAGATCCGTTGTCCTCCTGTGGGCAGGTTACAGTACAAACAGCTTTTTCCATTTAAGTTGCAGATTTCTGTCAGTCAAACAGGATTTTGGTGATTAGTTTCATCTGTTTGTAATATTATATTTCATTAAAGGTTCACACATCTGAAAAACCTGCAAAATGTGGACATTTAGAAAGACTAGTTGTCCAGTCCTGGAAATATTAAAATGACCAAATATTCAGAATATAATCCATGTTGACACTTCAACACGTAGGTTAACCAGACATGAAGCATAACAGAAAAACGTTTGAAAAGCTCCCTTTTCATCCAATACTGGATACACTATTGTTCACCAAAAGATAGTTTGAGCAGGTCAAGCATCTTTGGGATAATCTGGAATATAGACTGTGAGTCAGTACTGAACCTCACTGATGCTCTGGTGTCAGGTTCCACATCTGGAGGACAGACTGAAACCAGCAGAGTGGAGGCTGTTAGAGCAGTCACATATGGGTGTCCACACACTTTTGGCCTTGTGCTGTGTGCATTATTATTCAAATCCACATCAGATGAGTTCAAATATAAATGTACTGCTCTACAAAGCAGCGTGCAGTGCGTATAATGTGTTCTTCATGAGCCGCTAACTGGTTGGGCCGGCGATGTGATTCCCAGTGGCAGGAGGCTCGAGCTCACTGAGCCTCGCTGTGGGCCGATCACATTAATTATGCTAAACAGCAGTTAAAGTGGGATGGGGTTATTCCCTGAGAAGTAAACGGACGGGCCGGTGGCGTTCACAGATCCTAGCCCGCAGTCAGCCGTGACGACCGCACGAGACGGTCGGAGCTCAGGTCGAGGTCTTTAAAATACAGGACTGGAGGGCAGGAACATTACCATGAATCGTGGCCTTTGGAGAGGAAGTGTTGTGGCATGTTCCAGCTTGTTACATGCAAAAAAAACAACATGGTAAACAATGTGTTTGTGTTGGATTTACATACAGACGCTGCTGTAGGTGAGAGAGGAAGAGACAGAGATTTACAGGAAATTATATTGAACTGTACTTGTGCATTAGAGGAAAAGAGAGTAAGTGGGAAACGGCAAACATGGTTCACAGTGCGTCCTGGATGAAGGTAACTGCGGCTCTTTTTAGTGATACAAAAATATCTATATCGTGCATCCCTGCCCCAAACTCTGCTGAAACCCTCTGCATTCGTAAATACCAGTGTTGTTGATGGATTCAGGATTCATATCTGGACATTTTAAAACAAATAGTTAAAAATATTTGAATTCTACATATTGTGCTATAAAAATACACAGCAACAGCCCTCTACTGGTTGAAACCAGCTATTACAGTTGAATTTATCTATTGGCTGATCTGGAGGCAGGTTACGTATGTGGTGGCACTCAGTGGCGAGCAGGACTCAGCTGTCAACCGTGACATAAAAACCCCTTTTTTATATCTTCGAATAACTGACTAAAACCAGTCTGATGCTAAAAATAAACACCTGAACAAACATCAACGTGATTTAACATTTATTTGACTTTGATTTTATAGTTTGTCACCAGGGGGAGACTTCACTTTTGGGGGCGCTGTCGCGTCGTCCATCTTTATTAATGTTGATGTATAAAAGCAACGTCTCCGCTCTGCTGACTGTTGACTGCTATGTAGCCATTAGCCACAGACACTGGAGAGTTAGCCTCTCCGAGCCACTAGCTTAGCTAACATTACAACACAGATCACCTTCAATCCCCACATTGTCCTTTGTGTCCCTCCCTCCCTCCCTCTCTCTCTTGTAGTCTCCCTCCTCTGCTTCATTTTTCCTCCCAGCGTCTCATTTTTCTTTCAGCACTTTATCTGGCTGGCACGGCCCTCAGCCTCACGTTGGGATCTCCTACAGTGACCATTTTCAATTAATGTCTTCATTCATCAGCAGGGAGCGGGCTAATTCTGGAAGAACCGGCTCTTCTGAGCGGGAGGCGAGCTCTCGGCCTCATTCTGCTTCATCTGTTATTCCCTCAGACACAGTGCAAACTTTACCACATCAATACATTTGAAGTCAAAGGATATCTGTAGGGTTGAGTTCCACATTTTGAGTTTTGGATTAAGAAAACTGGTACAGTTTGTAGTTTACAGGGAGGAGCAGGTTGATCTCACACTAACTGGTGCAGCTCATTAGGTCTGATTCAGTGATTGATGGCAGGTGTGCTGGACAGGTGAGTCAGACAGAAAAAACTGACACAGTTGCAGCCAGGAGAGTTTGGGTTTTAAGGTAAGATTCATATAATAGTAACAAGAACAGCTGATGACTGAGCAATGAACCCAAATAGTAAACTCAGTAACTGCAGGAAGTTTGTGTAAAACCGGAGATTTGGATGAATTTTGAGCAAATTATTTCTTGGGAATATTGATCAGACATGAGTTTTACACAATTCTCTCATTTTTAACAATCATAGACTTTTTTTTTGACAGATTCAGTGTTTTCTTCATATTTTTTATTTTTATTTTTCTATTAGCTCTTTGGTTTGAACTTTGCTCATTTGGACGAGGCTGTTTATCAGAGTCTATATAGTTTGCATTTATCTTGTTTTTTCTTCTTAAATAACAATGTGAACTTGTTAAATAACAATTTAATTTAGTTTCCCAGACAGTACAAACAAAATGCTGAGATATTGGCCTACTGTGTATATTTAAGTTTTCTTACACCCTTGTGAAGCTTTGAGGACCAATAGTCAAATTTGGATATGTCTCCATTTTTAATCCTGCAAACCTCTGATTGGTGGATTGGTGGACGCAACAATCCCCCAAAAATAATCTCATAAAATCCCAGAGGGACTGATTGTTAAGGTTGTAAATGTCACTTTACTATAGATGAGTAGATCTGTAAAACAATAAAGCTTATCTGATGAGGTTAGATCTAAAACGCTGAAGGATTGTGGGCCGTGTAGATTGAACCAAATGTCTTTTACCCGAATCACAGCTGAAGATTTCCTCTACAGCCAATAGGCAGATCGTATATCAAAGAAGATTTGGTGGCATTGTCGTCGAGATGGACAGGCTAATTCAGGTGGCGGAGCGCGAGCAGCCGGCTTCCACCAAACCGGCAGATGAAAGCTGTCCGGTCCGGGCCGGCCGCCGAGGCTGCCTCGAGAGGAACGTTTCAAAAGGTAGGAGGAATAAAAGTGAGCTTTCAGGCGGCTCACTCAGGGGAAAGCAGGTATTTTGTGAACTTCAGTTCCAGTCTCTAATCTGCAGTCACAACAAAGGAGGCTTTATACGAAGGAGGGGAAATCTTAGATCCAGCTTTCACCCAAAACCCCCCAACACACACACACATCCCAAAACCACCATTTCAAATGATTGGCCCTGCTCATTCCAGGAGATAGAAAGCGACCGGCCTCCGTCTTCTGCACCTGATACAGCCGACGGTAAAGAACCTCGACAGAAGACATTCTTGTGCAGATTCTCTTCCACAGATAACTGGATGTTTCACTGGAGAGAAGTGTTAACAGTCTGCATAACTCAAACATGGAGGACCACGAGTTAGCACAGTGCAGGTGCTTTTCCACATTTCAAAGGTCTTCAATAAAATCCGTTCGTATGGGGGCAAACATTCAGTGTCTTCATCTGAGGAGATATAAATATGAAGGATGCAGCCAGGTCATGTAGTCATGGATGTTTACTAGACCGTATCTCAGCATTTTGTTCGTTTCTGTGAAGAAAACTAAATTATTACCTTTAAATTATTATTATTAAAGATCTAAACTTTGAAGAGCTGATCACAGAGTATATTCACAGAGCTTCACTCTCTGATCAACAGCCTCGTCCTGCATTAGAAAACTACCACAGAGCTGATAGGAAATGTTTAATTGTGTTTTCTCGCTCAGATCTACGCCTCGGACCTCCTACGAATGCTAACCACAGTATGACTCTTCAAAGGTTTAACAGACCTGGAACGAAATTGCAGCAATATTTTCACCGTCAAGTCTTTTCCAGTGAAAACATTTCTTGTATTTGTGGTTAATAAATAAATGCACAGACCACATTCTCCTTCTTATTCTGACTGGATAAGAGCTGAGAAGATGTTGCAACTCGCACCTTTTCTCTTGTTCTATCGCAGCAGCTCATGATTAAGTCGACGTCTATTATATTATTAATATATTATTATTATTATTATTAAGTCCACGTAGGGAGGAGGATGCAATGAATGGACCGGTCAAACAAACTGAGGACTTCCACACAGGAGGCCACTGTTTGAGTGTGAAACGGAAACTAAATGTTGATTTATTTTAAGTTTAAAAACGTTACATGTTAGTTTTCGGAGGAATGAGCGTTTGTTTTCAGGATGACAGGCTGAACTTTTGGTTCAATTGGACATTTTTCTGAATATTTGGGTTTCGGAACAACAGCAGGAACCAAAAATCTCCACAGGTGATCCTGAACAATATGCAGCTTGTCTCAATATTGCCTTACGCTATCACATGAGCCAATGTTAGTTAGCTAGCATCTACACAGCAGGGTCAATGTTATTTCCTGGTTACTGGGAGGTTATATACTGCATACTGATACACTGTAAAATCAGATAACTAACTGGTGACACTGAAATGAGTCAGATCCCACTACAGAACAATCATCTTCTAATGCTGTTACAGTTTCATGACCACAGTGGATCCTGAACAGCCACATTTTACTGCTAACTCCCTCAGTGTTAGTGTTTCTGGACCGTGTTGATTCTCTCCAGGTGTTGGATGAATGAGCTGCTGATCTCCGGCTCCTTGATGCAGGTGAACTCTCCACTTTGTGGAGGAGTGTTTGTTGTGTTGCTGCTGGCTGAAGCTCCTCTGTGCTGGCTGGAGAAAGCCGACAGAGCTGCCAGAACGAGAGGAGCTGCCAGCCACCGTCTTTCAGCCAGAGAGGCTGCTTCGGCCTGAGAGGGTGAGAACCTCAAAAAACTTAATCAATATTGATTGAAGGGTGTTTTTATTGATGTCTGATGCTGTCTGTCCCGCGCACAGATGCAATCCTGAATCTTTCACAGTGCAACATACAGTAAAGGCACAAGTTCAAATACAGTATATTTATTTTAATTTTGCAGTGTTGACATTGACAGTATATATTATGGACAGTGTGTCTGTGAAGTGTCTTAAAGCTGCATTCTCTCTAATGACCAGCAGGGGGAGCTCCACTGGTTGCAATAACACACTGATACCATTCAGTCTTATGGAGAAATGAGTACGATTTCTCAGTTGATTTCTGAGTTCATAAACAGTTTCCTGATGAGTTTCTGGGTCTCAGTTCTTCTAGTTTCAGTCCTTCTCCATACAGCATGAGTTCACTTAGTAACTGATTGGTTCCCATTTAGAGTCAAACAGACCATAAAGCAGGGGGATGCTTTAGGGCGGGGCTACCTTGTGAGGTTGCAGCTCATTTCTCAGTGAGTCCGTCAGCTCAACGCACCAAACTCAGGATCAACTGTCAAAACAGTGCTGATCAGATATGGAATCCAGATTCTGTTGTTGACTATTTCTCTCCTCAAATCTGCTCTCAAACACAACCTCCGCTGGCTGCACAAACCAACATGGCAACAATGTATGCAATAATGATTCAATTTGTATTTAAAATCTTTAATAGTAACCTCAAATTCAATTGTTCATTTTTATGAGTTTGAGGTCAACGCTGCCGGTTTATGTGATGAATGACTTTAGAAACAATTACATAGATGGGCATGGCAAATAAATATTTTTGATATATTAATTATATTGTATAATAATAATAATAATAATAATGCTGTGTTTGTGTTATTGTGTTATCTGTTGTGTTTTTACTGTTTTTTCTCTTGTACAGTGTTTATTATTATATTATTTTTTCCATACTGTTTCTTATTCTGTCTTTATACTGTTTTTTTTTTTTTTTTTCTTCTATCCACTTTGCTACTGTAAAGATTGGAATTTCCCCCATTGTGGGACTATTAAAGGAATATCTTATCTTATCTTAATACACATAATAATAGGGAGTCAGGAGATTAGGTATTCAATTATATGCAAAAGTAATATAACTAGTAGTGTAAGTGAGTAGTGAATAATATCTTATTAGTGTATATTTAATGTTTTGTGATGCACTGTAACATTGGTTTTATTGTTGTCTGCTCCAACTCAGTTAGAGTTTGCTGCAACTTTAAGGTAGCAGCACTCACTCTGAAAACAAAGATTTTTAAGTTTGATGAAATCAATAAACTGACAGATGATGACGTTATATGAAGAGATTCATTAGTCTGAATTTTGGGGAGTAATTTGTGGAGTAGAAAAGTAATATAACTAGTATTGTAACTAATTACCGTTGGCAGGGAGTAATAAGTAAAAATCTTACTTTTGAAAAGATAAATAAAATTTTTTGAGTAACTAGCCCAACACTGGTGTCTTACAGGTTCCAAAAAGCTGTGCCAGTTAAAATTGAATAAATCTCTTCTCTTATGGTCTGGATCTGGAAGGTCGAAGTCTGGAAGGACCTGGACCACGGCCCACCTATTAGTGACCTTGGTTCTCAAAGACGGGGAAGGGGGAGCTTAACAAAGGGGATGGAAACTCACCCTCAATTCGCCTACTGGTGACATTACATACACTGCAATCACCACAGAGCGCCCCCTAGTGTCTCCGCCCTGCAGGCTCTGATTCTGCTGTTGTAGATCTGTTTAAACAGACGAGAGCATTCAAGTTCCTCCCCGACTTGTACTTGACAAACCAGCTTCTAAACTAGACGCAGCAGGAAGACTGGGTCCGGGAGGGGACGAGGTGGAGGAGTGTTTTGAGAGCAGGGTTTTGGGGGGTGAGGAGGCAGGAGGGCTGTCAGTGTGTGGGAGGATCCTGGCTGTCAGAGGACATGAGGATGACAGGCTTGGCTGCCACTCACGGCCACTCTTCCTGATCGGCTGTGATGTGCCAAGATGGACATCAGCACAGCCGGGGTCTCTCTGGCTACCAGCCCCGCCTGTCCGCTCCAATGCCAGCGCAAACTGCACAACGTCTTGTTTTAGGGGAAGAACCGCGGCACTTTTGGCATCGGCCGTCTGCCTCGGCATCATTTGGCTGCCGCTCTGGTGTCTTCGGGGCCTTTTTTTGGAGGGAACCGCACCGCCTCTGTGTGTTGTTTTTTTTTTTTATCAGGAGAAAGCACCGAACAAATCACTCCAAAACTTTAATGTTCGGTGCCAACGTGACCGTCAGCCCTCACCCAGCAGAATTGATGAGTGCCTTCTGATAATCCATTAAGACACGGCTAAAGGTCGCAAAGTATAAATAGCCTTCAAGGGCGCTGCGCGGAGTCGTCTGAGGAAAATAAAACCGAAGAGGACACTCATGAAACTCCTCATTAATCTGGAGGTGTTTGTCTGTTATTAAACATCTTTGTCAGGTGGCCTGTGACATTTGTTCCTCCAGTGGGGATACACAGGCAGTGGACAAAATTTCTTGACCTTTTCTTGCCCGTGAACTCGTTTATAGCTCCCAAAATCTTATATAATGAATCCAGTACTTAGAAAGTTTTCAAGTTGTCGTGTGAATCTGATCTTAGTGGCGTTAGAGTGGCACTGAGGGAGCTCCATGTGGATTATATAGACACAGTCACACCTTTTTATTTGCTATTATATTAAATAAATGTCAGGTTATCAAAGCTTTGAATGTCTAACATGTTTGTGCCACACAATCTGCTGTAGTTTAAGGATTATACCAGTGGGTTCTTTTGCATCTTCAGGTAATCGTATTAGGAATAAACCTCCTGCTGTGTGAACGGTCTGCATCTGAATTCACTGGGAGTCTGATATTCTGATATTATCATAAATCTGAGTAACACTGGATTAGACAACAGTTTTCCAACTTTGTTCCTTTTCTATCGTTGAGTAAACTGACTAAAGTGACATATTTTATGTATATTTTCATATTATATTCAATAACAATAAGAGAGAACAGCTGTACAATAAACACCCTTTAAAATCAAGAAGGCCTCAAGAAGCTTTGGTGACTTTTGGTGGTTAAAGAGCAAAAACCCTTTAAGTCATGTAATTTTTGTAATGTTCATGTTATTATGTCCACCCCCTGGATGTTTATTTATGCAAACGTGATATGTGTGAGTAATATTAATTATTCCAATTACATGAGCTTTGTTTCATGCACTATTATTGAAACCTGTTATCAATCTTTACACTGCAACAAAAAGAAGTCTGTCAAACTGTGACAGTAAATTAAAGTTTATCTAACAATAAAACAGTTATATCTCATGGTAAAACCTTTTATTTATATTATTTATTTTTATATTACAGACTAAATTGCACAAAACAACACCGTCATATCGTTAATATGGCAAAACTGTTTCTTTTGATTTGTATTTATACCGTAAAATATGTATAAATCTGGACAGTACTAATATCGTTGTACATCAATAGTAATATAAATAGAAAAAGTTCTACCGTTCAAAGTTCTGGCAAGCACAGCTATATACTATACATAAACTAATTTAATACTAATTAAACTGAAACATTATTAATGATCTGCTGCAGTTAAAGGACTTTATACTGTCTGCAAACTGCACAAAATACAAAAAAATACGCATTTACCAAATTGAAAAAGAAAAGTCAAATAACTTAATTTAAGCCTGGTTATTTGTATTATAGCAGTGTCCGCCTGTATTTATAGCTCATTGCATTGGTTTTACATGTGTAAATATCTTTAATTAAA
>NW_023339674.1:1544927-1559192 GCF_004916995.1 Morone saxatilis
AGTGCTCAATAACATGGCACAATTGTCAAATCTGACCAAAAGACTTTCCGTATATTTACTTTTTTGATTTTAGTTTCATAAGGCCCACAATTATTGTTCATAGTTAGTCTAGTTTTATTTTTATTCAGTAACTAAACTAAAAGATTTTTTATTTATTGTTTTAGGAGTTGTAATTATACTTTGGTGGCAACATACATCTGTTTAAGCTAAAGCTTATTAGTCTATGTACCACAGTTTTCTTGATTATTAAATTGAAACAGTTTGAGAGGTTATAGTTTTGACTGTTTCAGTACTGGATGTTTTAAGCACTTTATTATTAAATATTTTTTATTCTATTTATTTTTAACTTACTTTTTATATATATTACATTTGTAACATGGATGGTAGTGATTGGACGCACGGTTTTTTTGCTGTTGAACATTTTATGTCACAGAGCTCGTCAGAAGTTTGTGACCTGATAATCTTTTAATTATTTTGCACATGATACTTTGTTTCCCAGTGTTGTAGTGTTGTGATTCTAGTGTTGAGTAGTTTCTTAATATTTATGAAGAAGATAATCTATCAGCGAATGTCTACGTGTTCAATCAATCTTACAACACCACCAGAATCTATTTACGCATTTTGCACATTTACATACTGTTAAAAACTTGTTTATTGACTGGACTTTGCTTTGCACCTTTGCTCAAGGGTTCTACCTTTAATGGTCTTCTGTTGAATTTGTGGCATTCTTTTGTACTGTATTTAATCTTTTTGGACTGGAGTTGATTGAGGGTGTCATTGTCGGTGGTGGTGATGCCTTAGAGAATCCAGTGTTATCAGTTTGGTGCTCCACTGTTGGACTCTTGGTGTGAGCGCCTTCTTTAGGGCATCTGAGAACTGAGCACCGGAGCATTCGGATGCTTCGCTTCACTTACGTGTAAGTTATGTAGCGAGTATTGTCATGCTGATCTGTATCCCTTTGTTTTCTTGATTGAAGGATTGTAGAAATTCCTGAAACCTGTCTGAATTAATATTTAAACGCCCTTTCCACCTGTATAGAGATTTTAATTGCGTTGTGCAAAAGGTACTACTACTTGTTCCTTCGCGGCAGGTTTATTTTTGTTTACACATTTTCTTCTCAGAGGCACTTGTAAAGATGAACACGTTTGTCCATTAATATACACAGTAAATTTTGTGAAAGTTCTTGCATTAAAACCTTTCCCAAGTGGGAGCCAAACATAACACCCTCTTTTTATGGCACATTTTAATTGTGGAATGTACCTGGTAATTTGATTCTCCAAGTTAAATATTTTTTTTACGGTAGTTGACAACGGTTTCAGTTGTTCTCATCAGTACGTGTGGTGCAATTAGCCTAATCAGACATGGTGTATTTGCGAAGTATGGGATACTCGATGGAAAGACTTGTGGCAGGTGGAAAAAAAGGGCAAGGGATGGGCCTGTGGGAGAATAGGAATGATTCTAATTAAGAAATGATTACGTCCTAAAAGGATTTTTATAATGAGCCGCTTGAGTTAAATGGAAGCGTTGCATCAGCAACCTTCAGCAGTAATTGGTACAAGCTCTGTAGATAATGTACAATTATTCACATTTTCATGCTACAATATAGTTTTATTTAATTGTGAATTGTTAGAAATACCAATGAAAAAACGTTAAATACTGGTTGCAGTGTATTTTGCAGAGGCAATAACGGTTGGTTGAAAGTTGAGTTGAAGTATAGAAAGAATGTAATTAGTAATGTTACCTATGTATAATCAGGTGGTGGATTTAACGTACATAATAGCATGTTAGTGTTTTCATTGTGGAATGTTAGACGCTGATGTAGCATTTGCTCAAAGCTGGGCTGTGCCAGCTCAAAAGAGCTCTGGCATGATGCGGTATTTAGAGTTGGATGATTTAGCGATGTTGTTATAAATAGTGAAATAACTAATTTAAAAGGTCATAAAGAAATGTTAAGTTGTATAATTATTGGTTATTTAGTTATATTTTCTATCGTTTTTTCTTTTCTTTGGTGGCGCTCAATCTGAAATGAACCTTGAGCTTGTCTCAGCCTTTCTTTTCAAGTCTCTCTTTTAATCAAACACACACAATAAACACACATTCTTCTTCTTCTCTCTCTCTCTTCTTTTCTCGTCTCTCTTTAATACAAACACAAACAAGTCACACACAAAACACATTCATCAGAGAGGTGACAGTGATGATGCAAAATGAGATAGAAGCATTAAGATACTGTATGTGTGTGGTGTGTGTGGTTTTGTGTGTGTGGTGAGAGAGAGAGATGGGGGAGATCTCTATAACACGAACGAACATCAAAACAACCACAAAACAAACACACAAACACGACCAGAAGTGCTAAAAAGTAGAACAACATACGGTGAGCAGCGGGGGAGGTGGGGGATGTGTTCTCTGTGATGTAATGTTCGCTTTTTGCTGCCTCGGTTGTTGTGAGGGATCCACACAAGAGACAACATCAGGGCTGGCTTCACTGTATGTGTGTGTTATGTAGTGTGTGTGGTGGGGTTTGTGTTGTTTGTGTGTGTTTGTGTTTGTGTGTTTGGTGTGGTTGGTTAGTTCGAGTGTTAGAGATCCCACATCCTCTCTCTACGTCCACAAACCCACACACACACAGATACAGGGTTTGTATAGTGTCTTCTGTTCTCAGTTTGATGATCCCTGGTGACTTTGAGTAAGTGTGGTGTGTGTGTGTGTGTGAGTTGTGGTGTGTGTGTATGTGAGAGAGGAGAGGAGAGAGAGAGAGAAAAGAGAGAGAGGTGTGTGTGTGTATGTGTGTGTGTGTTGGGGGATTACAGAGGAACTGAAATGAAGGAGGCTGAGACAGTCAGGTTATAGATGTGAGCTCAAAAAGAGGAGGAAAAAGATAGTAAAATAATAACTAAATAACCAATAATATACAACTTAAAGTGATTTTCTTTAGCACTTTAATTGTTATTTCATATTATACACTCATCGCTAATATCCAACTCTAAATACTGCAGTCATGCAGGGTCTTTGAGCTGCACGCCAGCTTTGACTAAATGGCTAACATCGCATGTAACATTCTCACAATGAAAAATAAATGCTGTATGTGGCAGGTGTATCCACCCCTGATTAGCATGGTAATTGCTAATTACATTCTTCTAATTCAACTTCAACTTTCAAACTTTAGCTCTGGCAAACTCACAGTATTAATTTTTCATTGGTAGTTTTGAACCAAATTCACAATTAAATAATTTTTGCATGAAAACAGTGGGTGGGAATAATTGTAGCATATTAAGAGCTGTACCAATTATGCTGGAAGGTTGTGTTGCAACGTGATTTACTCAGGGTTTTTATTAAGATTTTTAGGATATCGACTTCTTATTTAGGAAATCATTTCCTTTCTTCAAAGAGTCAGTCTTGGTTTTTCACTGGACAGTTTTATCGAGGTCATAGGACTGAAATGAAGGATCAGTGTTGTTTGAGCGTCTGATTGCAACATGTCAGCTGATGATGGAACAGCATGAGGAACAGTTGTAATAGTAAAAGAAGAATATATTACTTGGATAATTCACAGGTTCTTCACAATGTAAGAATGTATCGCCATAATAAGAGGGTGTATGGTTGTTTGGCTGGACTTGGGAAGGTTTTAATGCAGAGGACACATTTCACAATACATTGTACTGTGTATGATTGTATATGACGATAAAGTGTTCTATTCTTTAAACAAGTGCCTCTTTGAGAAGGAAATGTGTAAAGCAGAAAATAAAGCCTGCCGGCAGAAGGAAATCAGTAGGTGAGTGAACCTTTTGCACAAACAGCATTAAGATCTGCCCTGATACAGGTGGAAAGGGGTTGTTAAATATTAATTCAGACTAGGTTTCAGAATGTTCTAAATCACTTTCAATCAGAAAACAAAGGGACCTACAGATCAGCATGACAATATCTGCTAACATAACATGTACAGTAAGTTGAGAAAGGATCCGAATGCTCCGGGTGTTCAGTTCCTCAGATGCCCTAAAGAAAGGGCGTTGTCACACCAAGAGTGGCCAACAGTGGATTGCACCAAACTGATAACACTGATTGTTTAGGAGGCATCACCACACCCCGAACAACAGGTGATCTGAATAACCCTCCAATCAACTCAGTCAAAGGAAAGGAATTAAATGACAGTACAAAAGAATCCACAAATTCAACAGAATGACCCAGTTAAAAGTTTGTAGATGTGGTTGTAGCAAAGTGCAGCAAAGTCCAGTTCAATTTAAAGAGTTTTTAAAACAGTATGTAAATATGTGCAAAATGGTCTGTAAATAGAGTTCTGGTGGTGGTTTGTGTTAAGATTTGGCTTTGAACACGTAGGGAGATATCTGCTGAGTTAGATTATCCTTCTTTCATCAATTGTATTTAAGAAACTTACTCAACCACTAGAAATCCACAAGCACTACAACACTGGGAAACAAAGTATCAGTTTGGTGCAAAATAATTAAAAGATGTGATCAGGTCATTTCAACTTCTGACTGAGCTCTGTGACATTTTAACAAATGTTAAACCTGGCTGGTCCAATCAGTAATCCATCCATGTTTACAAGAAGACTGTGAAATATTATATATTAAAAAGTGTAAAGTTAAGAATAGAATAGAATAAGAAAATATTTAAGGAATAAAGTGCTTGTATGAAAACAAGTTTCAGTACTGAAACAGTCGAAAATATAACGCTGCCTTCAAACTGTTCAAGTTTAATATCAAGAAACTGTGTGACTATATGATACTAATAAGTCCTTTGTTAAATGCAAAATGGTATGTTGCCACCAAGGTTATAATTGACAACTAAAAGTAAATAAAAAATAATTTTTTTTTTAGTTTTAGTTAACTGAAATAAAAATAATAACTAGACTAATTGAAACAATATTGTGTGCTTATAAAACTACCTTTAAAACTTAGAATAACAGCTCGGGTGACTGAACTCAACCGGCCTTTATCGGGGACAGGCCTTTATTTCCTTCACCAAATTTGGCTGATATATTTTTACCTATCACACAAAGTGTTTTGTGGTCTCCACTGTAAATCAACTGCCTTCACAAAGTGTTCGTATTGTAATACCTATTCTGAAAGTCTAAAGCTCCAGTGTGTAATAGAAAGGTCAGAAATGCAATATAATATCTATGAGACGTTTTTATCTACCAATGGAGCGGGTCCTCTTCTGGTGGAGTCCATCATCTACGGTAGCCCAGAACGGACAAACCTATAGAAGCCCATGTGATGGAAACAAAAAGTCATTATTTTGAGATTCTAAGTCAATATTTTATTATATAATATTTTAACACTAGCTCTAGATAGGTTTTCCTGCATTTCACTGCCACAGTAATTTCGCAATTTCTCCTGCAATCTGTAACTACACCACTAGATGATTGCTTGTGTTGGTAACATAAAGCAGGGCCATGTTCAGATTTAAGTAGGGTATCGAGTCCGTTTAAAACACAGGTGTCACACTGGCACCAGTATTTCTAATGGTACTCAGGAGCTGATTAATTGATGAACCAGCTGTAGTGTTTCTGAGGCAGTTTGAGACGGACATGTTTTCTCTCTGTTGGAGAACAATGAAGTCATTATTGCACTGATTTGTTTCTTCTCGTCAGTGAACCAGATGTCGGGATGATCCGCAGTGTGTTTCTAATCGTCGGAGCACGTGTCCAGCAGGTCCTCATTACCGTCCTCATGCTGCGTTCAGGGCACATGGGATAGATCCATACATTGGAGAAACTACAGTGGCCGTGAAACTAAACGTAAAACGCCAACACCGCTATCCAGAGCCAGTGTTTGGTTTGTCCATTCTGGACTCCTGGCTAACGGTGGTTAGCGGTTGGCTACTGATCAATCTGTCCATCAGAAACTCTGTAAATGACGTAGGTACTGTAACGTTATTCCCTGTTGGTCTTGATCCCGGTCCGGTTCTGTCACCCACTAACGGCAGATACAGTTTGATTAGCATTTAGCTACTTTAGCTAAAGCTATCTGTCCATCTGGAAACTCTGTAAATCACAGAGAGTTGAAGCTGAGCAGCCGGAGGACGTCATAGGGAACCACTCGATCCTCTCCTCATGTGGCTCATTTTGTGTTGTTCTTTGTGGTTCTCCTGACAACCAGTGTAACGTCCGTAAAGTCCGAACCCTCCCAAAAAAATGTTTTCACACTCGAAACATCCGTGCATCAGACCACAGTTCAGCTGCTTGGTCCTAGTGAGGTGTCACAGCTGTAATTTTGGTTCGGATCAAACTGAAAAACCTGAAAGTGCGGACCAAACGAGGTTGGTGGGAAACTAGAGATTTGGATGAATTTTGAGCAGATTATTTCCTGTGAATATTGATCAGAGATCAGTTTTTCTGATATTTTCAAGAACTTTTTATACAATCATACAGACTTAACCAATCGAATGTTTTCTTCTTGTTCATTGTTCTAATTCAGCTTGTGTTCAGGTCATCATAGTTTAGATATTAAATAATACACCGTGATACAGTTTTCTATGGTGATATATGAAATAATATCATAATACAGTATTTTATTACGTGTTGTCTGTATCAAATGTTTACATACTTATCTAGCAGATGTACTAAATGAAAAGTCTACATTTATAGATCAAATACCAGAAGATATATCTCATATTTCAATAATACTTTTACTTAAAATGTTTTAATGAAATCACTTTTTTGAGTTAAATTAACTTGTGGTTTTACAGTCTAATCTAAACTTTAAAAATGTAATTTATTTTTTTTCACAGAAATGAATGAGATGTTGAGCAATAGGCCTATTGTTTATATTTTTAACGTTTTCTAGCACTCTTTAAAATCCAGAAGGCCTCGCGACCCCCTTTGAGGCTTTGGCGACCCCTAGTAGGGCCCCGATCACTGCCCTAAAACATCCATTTTGACTTCATGGGGACTTTAATGAGCACTTCCATCCTCTGACACATCCATGGCTGATTAAGCAGGACTGCAAGTGACAGGATTCTTAGTTTCTTGATCTTCTAGGAAATTCAAGACGACACATTTTTGTCTCTGGCAACGTTGTCCTTCACCGGATCGTCTACGAGGAGATTCAGCCAGAACCACAAACTCAAGAAAACACATCAGATTAAGGTAAACAGAGTCTCTGATCTCGTTCACTTCCAGCCCTCGAGAGAGTAATCAGTTCCTGTTTGGCCTATTTACACTTCATACTGAGCGCGATATATACGCTGACAGCAGCAGAAGTAAAGGAGGATGTGTGGTATTTATTTCTGTGTGTGGTTCTCCCCTCTGCCGTCTCAACCACCTGGAACACAAAGGCATCTGACAGCAATCAGGACGAGGGGGAAAAATGCATGAAAACAAACACTCTTGTTTGGAGCGCAGGCTTCCTGGCTTTTGTCAAATGCTCCGTTTGAGCGATCCTCTAATGTTCTGCAAGTGCAGATGCTGCAGAGCCAAACATTTTAAAATTACAGGGGAAGAACAACAGGAGAATACACAGGAGACGACGCGAACGAGATCTTGTGGACAGAATATGGGGAACAAGGGTCATTTAATATGGCTGATGTGGTGACTGTGGCGGTGGAAGGACAGCTGGCGAACCGTCCCTGTTAATGTGTCTTCGTATGGACACTTCACTGAGCTTCAGCCGGGCGGGCGGGCGGATGGATGGATGTGAGGGTGGACGCAGCGCTGGGTGGCAGGGTGCTGCTGCTGCGACGCCCAGGGGCGCCGACGTGCTCCACAAAGAGCGGGGAAAGGGAAAACAGATGTTGACAATCAGGTCTTTTCTTCTCTCTCTGGTTAGTGAGGGGAAGGAAGCGAAATGCACATATTTGGGTAACTTATTGGATTTCGGGGGATAAATTGGAGAAACGTGTCGAGGCTCGTTCTGCTGACAGCATCCTGCCGGCGTTGATTGAATGCGCTGACGGGAGTTTGTGTCCTTGTTTTGGTCGACAGGAGGTATTTTTACAAGCTTGTTGTTTCTGCTGCGCACATTGTGAAAACAATAATAGTTGACTGAACGATCGAGGTTTCTGAGAAAAAATAACCCATTTTGTTGTGTAAGTTGCTGCAGACATGAGCCCTGTGTTTTAATGGAAGAATGTATTTCCATCAAACATACAAACACAACAGTTTTCAGCATTCGTCATATCAGAATTCATAAAGCTTTGTAAAGAGCAGGAGAGCTAACATTACGCTACGAGCCGGAGAGCTAACGTATTTATCAGATATTCACATTTTATTTTTATTCAGTTTATTTCATTAATTAAGAACAGTGAACAGTGTAACTACTGTCCTACATTGGAAAGTAATGGACACCCAGCAGCCAATCAGAATCCAGTATTCACCCAGAACATAGTATAATTATAATAAAAAGTAAAATATACTTTTTAATGTAAGTGTATAAGACTTGTTCTCCCAGTAATATATCATCCCACTCATATACAAGAATATACACTTTTTTATTGTCATGGTTTAAAGTACAAATTGTAAGTAAATCCCATTGTTATCCCCCATGTGCAGCTGGAACATTGAATTAAGTTATTTGCACAAAGACATAATAAATGGGTCACATTTGGGCAGATTTGTAGTTCACCATCAATTCTGGCTTTTCAGAGGTTTTGTTTGGAGAACCAGAGCGGAGAGGGGGGTGACCTACTCAGCGTCTTTCTGTTGCTTATATTTTATCGTAGCAGGAACCAGAATCAGACACCAGGAGGAGTCGGCTGCAGTCGTGGAGCAGGTGAGTGGAAACCTTCAGTAGAATCAGATGGAGTCAAAAGAATAAGTAACTGTTTAATTTCAGTCAACTTTCCTCTTCAGGATAAAACAGAAGATAAAACCCAGAAACACAACACTGCCTCCTACTGGGAGCTGAATGAATGACCAGCGTCTGGAGCAGCACTTTCATTACAGTGGATCTAATGTGTAAGAAAAGCACAAATAACACAAATAATGAGATTTATTTTACACTGATATGCTGCTCCCTGCTGTACATTCACTCCATGCTTTTTATGTGACCTCTGCAAGACGACATTTAAATATGTGACAGAACAAATGTCGGTAATTCAAAAAAAAGTTCCTAAATGTCCAAAATCTCTCATTTTAGTGTTCACATAAGGCTGTTTTTAATATTGAAAAATACAAACAGCTCTTCTATTAATACAGCAACATAAAACACAAACACATCAACGTCTCATTTAAGTTTTTATTTGTTCTTTTTGTAAATTAAAGTACATAAAAGTAGCTGTTTTAAAAGAACATTTGAGAAAGAAAAACTGATATTAATCAGCAGGTTAATCAATGTAAATATGATTTAAAACCTGAACACGGCAGCTAACAGATGATCTACAATATAGTGTAATATCTCCTGAAATGTAACGTTAAACAATATTTTATATTATTATGAATTTCTACTGAGAATAAATAACACCAACTCCTCTACGGAGGCCCCGAAGTGGGAATTGTTTTTGTGTTACCTCACATTAAGTTGCGCTGTTGGTCCAGAAGTCATGATAATCTTCCACTTTAGGGACAGAGAGATGATGTTACACTTTACAGCAGGGATGCCCAAAGTTTGGCCTGCAATGAGGTTGATTTTATCCTCCAGTTTTTAGAGGAAAAAGAAAATACTCATGAAAAAACCCAGAGAGCCAAAGTTGTGCTACTAGCCGGAGAACTTGTGTTTTACTACGAGTCAATAACTTGACAACAATAACAGTTATTGACTTCAAACTGAAGTAATATTTTATTTTAGCTGTTAAGTTTTAAGTTTAGATTAGGTAAAGGTCAGTCAGAAAACAATCTCTAAAGTTCAAGTAAGTCAAGTTTATAGTTTGCAGCTAAAATGGTTTAGTTCAGTTTCGCTAAAGTTTATTACAGTAGCTTAAACTTTTAACAGGTAACAGTTCAGTGGTCATCTTAAACAATGTAATTCTTGTTAGTTAACAGCTTATTTAAGTAGTACCAGTTTATTTTAGCAGCTAAAATGTTCAGGTTAATTAATGGTTTGTTTCAACTCAGTTAGCTAACAGTATAATTCAGTTTACAGCCTTTTTTAGTTTAAACTGTTTAATGCTAGTTCCTTTGCAGATAATGGTGTAAGCACAAATAGTATTAAAGTATTTTATTAATTGAGAATTTATTTGAAATCAAACTAATTGCTCTTGATAACATTTTAGCCAATTACAGAACATATTGTAATATAAGATATTCATAATTCATCACACAGAACTCAAACTGTACACTGAGCTGGTCAAAGGATAGAAAATGCTGATTATTGATCATTGATCAATGTACGCAATATTAAAATTTTATTAAAAAGCCAGTTTATGCTTCCTCTAACTCACTAAAACCTTCTGTCACTCTATTTACCTCACCCAGCATAAATAAATAATTAGTGAACTTTATGTTTAAGCTATTTGCTCAGGTATAATCTGATCGGATTCTCTCTGACTGAAGCAAACCGGCTTAAAGTTCAAAATAATACGAAGCACAAAAGCAACTTCCTCATTTTATCTCCTAATGTGAAACTCCTTATTGATGAGTTCAGCTACAGGTTGAACTCGGGAGCAGTTTTCTATGTGTCATCATCGGTTGATCACGTGTAGACCGCCTCCAGATCTCCTCCCCCTCCTCCTCACCTCCTGGCCTGGTGTACCTTACCCTCCGACAACCCGAACGTACCCTCCGTATCTCCGGCTGAATCGCATTCCTCCGTTTGGCCGCCACAATGGGAGAACTGTTTGATGGCGGCTCTGCTCTGGTTCAGGTATTCCCCCTCTGATTAGGAACCTGAGCTTCACAGACCCCCCATACCTCCCTCTGAGCCCTTTATTACCCCTTCACTACCCCCCCACACACCAAACCTCAACACAAACAGACAGTGAAATGATATTACAGGCTGAAGCACATGTCTATGATGTGAGACATGATGGGAATCGAACCTCGCTGCTCCTGAGGAAGAAACACAATGTTTATCAGCCATATTGTGAAAACTTCATTAATCCAGTTTGTGCTTCTGTTTGTGTTGAATAAACACAAATATTCTTCAATATTCAAACGTTCAGCTGCATTAAAAATACGGCTGGCTGAAAATGAACCATTATAATTAATCTGCAGTTTAAAACATGTTACAGAAAGAGAAATGCAAATAAAATCATTGTGGTTGGTAAAATAAAAATACCATTAATAAACTTTATTTATACAGCAGTTTTCTCAACACATACATAAGTTTATATATGATGGACAAACTAAAAACGTATTTACATTTTGAACAATGTTTCACTAAACAGCAGTGTTGGGCTTGTTACTCTTTTTAGAAGTAATATTACTTTACTCAGTTACACTACTAGTTATATTAAGTTCAGACTTACGAAGATTGAAATCCGGTTTTGTTTGTTAAAATTCCTTTTAAACTAAACTTTTATATTCAGGTTAGCTAACGGTTTATTTGTTAGTTTAAACAGTTTGTCCATCTCAATACTTTATGTTTAGCAGCTTGTATTAAAACATTTAAGATAGGTTACTAACGGTGTATTGTAGCAGCTAAAATGGTAAAAATGTAAATTAGCTAATGGTTTGTTTGAGAAGCTGAAACTGTTAAGTTCACTTAAAAATAGCTCTGTTGTCATCTTAGCAGTTAAAATGGTTTAGAATCAGAATCAGATTTATTGCAGGTTAGCTAAGTTTATTTTCAAAGCTAAGATTGTTTAATTAAGTTAGCTAACAGTTTATTTGTAAGCTACAGTGTAGTTTAGCTGACACTTCATGTTAGTAGCTTAAACTGTTTCATTTTATTTGCAAGCTAAATAGTTTATTTTAGCAGATATTGTTGAAGTGCTTAAGTTAGGTTGGCTAACGGTTTAATTTAGCAACTAAAATTGTTACGTTGGATAACAGTTCATTTCTGGGGGTTCAGTTTAGCTGACACATTGTAGTTATTTAAACTGTTTTTTTTTTATTAGCCAGCCTAATACTTTATTTGATCAGCTAGCGATAAAACGGTTTATTTAGCAGCTAAATTTTGTTTTGTGATTCTGTATTGATTCTGTGATAGATAGCAGTGTTGTGAACGTAAACTAACTACGATGTTGGATGTTACCGGGACTATTTGCTCAGATTTTATGAGTGTTGTGGATAGTTTTCCTAAAATTTGATTGAAATAAATCCCAATATATCGTGTTGCTTACAATATATATCGCAGTCTATTGAATCGTAACCACTGTATCGTGATACGTATCGTATCACCAATACACAGCCTTACTGGTTCCTGGAGGAAGTAATATTATAATATTATTACTATTAATGAGTGACAGACCAACACTGCTGGGCAGTAATGTGATACAAATATACATATTAATAATTGGGACAAATAGAATATTTAAACTTTTATTACATTGTTTTGGAATTTGAAACAAGGGGAAGCACAAGGTTTACCATTTTTATTGATTTTAATATATAGTGATCCCAGTTTGATCATTGATTGACTATGCAGACTTGGGAACTCCTGGCTAAAATCACCACATTAGTACTTTTACATTTGGAAAAAAAACATTTTATATACATAAATATTTTCAACTATAGTCCTGACACTTCACATATGAATACATATTTATTTAAAATGTAAAACCCTAGACACAACATTTACATGTCATGCAGATTTAGAAGCCCGAATGTATTAATTTATACATGCTTATCAGGTGGTGAGTAAACAGGAGGATGAAAAAGTGCTGAAATTAAAATTCTTCAATAATTTATAGACACAGAAGTCTTGTTTTGACTCTCAGACGCAGTAGCAAGCTCATATTCAAGCACAGTTTGAGGTAGTTGTAGTTTACTGCTACTTTATACCCTGTGGCTGATGTTTATCCCTCTCCAGTATCACACTCTAATGCTACGTCTGACCACTGAACGTCTGGAAAAAGGGTCGCAGAACATCTGGACCAATGTTTTCAAATTATCAATGAGATTTCGATTTATTGACCGAGACCAGGGTTACCTGGTGTGCACTACAAACAACATATATAATACAATAATGTATAAAAAAACACCTTTAACTTTAGGCTTATCTCACTGTACCAACAAAATGAATTTAGATAGACGGCTCAGATATTACTGTGATGGGTGTGAAGTATAACTGACCCATGAGGCATTAACAAATGATTTATTAACATTAAAAAACTAATTGTAAAGTGTTGAATAAAATAATGTTAAGCAGTTAAACTCCACTAGAGAGCATAGTCCTATAATATATTATATGATTATAATACACTAATAACACTAACTTATTTACTTGTATGTACTTATGACACGTTTTATTTACACTTACACAAATATTTTTACAGTTTTATACTTTTACTTCCTCTTCAGACAGATGTGTGTAAATGAATAAATTATATTATATAATTATACATTATAATAATCCACTAATAACACGTACAGGAGACATTGTTATGCCTTATGAGCACTTTTATGTATGCAAATATGTAAGAAATATGTTTAACAGTTTCATTGTTGCCGTTACTTCCTGTTCAGAGACGTGTAAGTGAAGTCGAAGCGGACTTACAGACGCAGTGGTGTGATGTGTTTCAGGCGGGCGGCGGACGGCGAGCGGCGTCCACTGTTGGAGCGTGAAGAGGGTCCGCTCTCTCTCTCTCCGGGCTTCCACAGGGTCCTTCAGTCTGGAGGTATTTATGCCAAAACACACGAGTTTTCTGCTGAAGAAGGGATGGAGGGGTGAGGATGAGGGTGAGGGGTGGAGGGGGGGATACAGGGGAGGAAGATGGGGGGAGGAAGGATGGAAACCCAAAACAAAACATAGCATGATAAGTCTGTAAGCAGTTCCATGTGTCCGCACACTGATCGCCCTGTGGTCCTCTCTCCCTCCCTCCCTCCCCTCTCTCTCTCTCTCTACCTGCCTCCGTCCCGTTAAAGTGACCATAAAAAAGCGGTAGAAGTTGTTTGGAGTCAGTTCAGTTCAACCAGGGCTGCCTCTTCTTCTTCATCTTCTTTTTCTTCGTCTTCCTTTTTGCTTCTGGTGATGATGATGATAATGAAGAACAAGCCCTAATTATACCCGAGGTGGAAGGAAAAAAAGGGGGGAGAGGCGACCCGAGGTGCACGGCGATGCGGAAAAAAGGCTCATCATTCTGCTCCAGTGTGTGTGTGTGTGAGTGAGGGGGTGTGTGTTTTCCCTCTCTGAGCAGATGACTGCCGCTCACCTTGCCACGGGGTCTGCATGAGATTGGTTCATTGTCAAGGAGCTTTTTTTTTTTTTTTTT
>NW_023339674.1:1559292-1562495 GCF_004916995.1 Morone saxatilis
TCTTTTCTTCTTTCTTTCTTTTCTGCTTTCTTGTTCGTTCTTTCTGTCGGCTCCTGTCCTCCCCGTGGGTTCCTCACCAAAAAAGAAGGGAAACATGCTCCGGTGCCGTCGGTGCCGGCTCTGTCGGCGTCAGCGCCACGCAGCAGCGGGGGGTGTGGAGGGCCAAAAGAAGCTCCGTGGATGTGGTGACCGCTGCGGACGTGGGGTCGTTGGGATCGCCGCCACCCCCCCCCGCGCTGGGTGGCGGCCTCCCGGTCCGGCCGGCCGCGGCGGCCGGTGAGCAGGACGGGGCCAGCGCAGGCCCCTTCGGCTTGCCGGGCAGCGTCTCGGGCCGGCGAAGGAACAGGAAACGGTGCCGGGAAAACACAGAAAGTCGGGGGGGGCGGTCCTGTGAGGAAAATACCAAAGCGTCCACACGCGCTCGGCGCAGAGCGCGGGACACAGCGCCGCGGCCGCCGCTGGGGCAAGGACAGCGCGCCGCACACCCCGTGCGCGGGCCACGGTGTGTCCCAGGACGCGCCGGGGCTCCGGCCCCAGCCGCCGCCACAGGCAGCAGCGGGCGGGCAGCGAGCCAGCCGACCGGGGACACCCCCGGCCGGGAGAAGGGAGGGAGGGGGTGAGGGAGAAGGGCCGAGCAGGAGAAGCGGGGCAGACAGACGGGGGGCGGAGGGGCCGGACGCCGCGGAGAGACGGAGGAGGGGCGGGGGAGGGGGGCGCACAAGGAAGGGCAGTTGGGGGACCGGCGCGTGCCAAGTGAGCCAGAGAGAGGAAAGAGCGCGAGAGGCAGGAGGAGACGGCGAGGAGACCGCCAGCGGCACAGGGAACCACGAGACGCGCACCGGGTGAACCTCCGGGCGGCGGGGCACGGGCTGGGCGGAGTGGGGCAGGAGGTGGGCGCGCAGGGGCGGGCGCGTCCGCCCCCGGAAGAAAAAGAGGGTGGGTGCCAAAGAGACAAAGGCGCGTGACCGGCGCCGGAACAGGGGACCGGGAACGGGGGTGAAGGGCGCGCGGGCAAACCAAAACCGCCACCCCCCCGCCCACCACGTTCCCCGAAAACACACACACACACGGGCACGGGCCAGCCCACCAGCAGCAGGACGCGGGCGGGCGGCGGGCGGCCCGGCACGCGACGGAGGGGCCGGGGCCGGGGCGGCGCAGGGGCCGAAGCGGTGGGGGGGGGGGCTTTTTTTTTTTTTTTTTTTTATATTTTTTTTTTTTTTTTCTTTTTTTTTATTTTTTTATTTTTTTTTTTTTTTTTATTTTTTATTTTTTATCTTTTTAATTTTTTTTTTTATTTATTTTTTTTATTTATTTTTTTTCTTTATTTTATATTTATTATTTTTATTTTTTATCTTTAATGTTATTATCTTATATTCAATGTGTGGGGTGGGGTGGGTCGGTTGGTGGGTGGGAGAGTTCCCGGTGTGTGTCTGAATGTGAGTTTTATTTTGAAAACCGATCAGCCTAGTTGGGTGATTTTATTGCTTTAAGTGTCTTTTTATTGATCGATCAGAACTTTATCTTGACATATTTAACTTCACCGTTTTATTTTTGTTTTAATTAATTTGAGCCTCAGATAATTAGACTTGAAGGCGTCTCCGTGGACGCAGTGTCTCCTTTCTAGCTGAATTGTGGGTAACTTCACTTTGTTGTGTCTCAAACGGGACATAAATCTAAATAAGCTGCAGATTTTAACACATCACAGATTCCAGCTCCACAGTCTTTTTTTAATTTAATAAATGTTTACTATTTGTGATTGATAATAAAAACTCTTTGTCTCAGGTTGTGAGTGAAACAATCTGATCTGACTGAGTTTTTATTGTTTAGGTTATTTGTAAATGTTTTTAATGCTTTTGAAGAACTTGACAAAATTATTTGACTGAAATCCAAATAAAATGTTGTAATGCTGCAAAAACATATAATGATATTGAAGAAAATGTGACAGGAAAATTAATATTTTTCCACATAAAAACACATTTTATTGTTTTCTTTTCCTTTTTTAAATTCTTTAAATTAATTATTCAGGTTTTTTTGCTGGCTTTATATTTCAGGTATATTTCCGTCTTCAGTAAAAGTTCAAACACAAAGTCACTCACAAACTACATAATAAAAGCATCTTTTTATCAGTAAGATCTGAACAGTTATTTTGTCATTGAGACGTCACTGATGCTCCTCTAAACGATCATAGCGGGGTAATTAGTCAGACACAAATCCGTCCGGGCTGCAGCATCCGAGTGTGAAGCAGCAGAAAAGGTTAAAGTGACTGAAAGCACAAAGAGGATTATCTGCTTAAAAATTTAAACTCCGGATGATTTCTGTCGGGTTGTTTCAGGGAAACGGATCCACTTTTTTAATTCAGCGTTATAACAGATTTTAGGTTTTTTAATCTCATTTATGTTTAAATATTTTATAAATCTGCAAACTGATGATTTAATTTGTCCTCAGTTCATTTATATTTATATTGATATTAATGGAAGCTTTTAAATGCATGTTCAGGCTTATATTTAAAGCGGTAGAAAATAAAATGTCATTAAAAATATTATATAAAAGTATATGTAATTCTGTAATATATATTTTCACACTTTTAATTTAATAATTTTATTTTTAATAATTTCATAATTTAATTTCTCTGTGCTGTTATTTTGACGTTTACAGGCAGCTCCTGAAATGTACTTACACAAAACTCCAAAAGAAGGTTAACAAAATAAAATAAAACCAATCATTAATGCTTGTTTTAGGGGACACAAATTGTTATGGAATCATTTCATCTCAGAATGAAAAACTTCTGCCTCCTTTTTCTGCTTTTCTTTAGTCTGTTTTCATTACAACAAATCTTAACATTTACATTTTACATTATATCTTGCGTCTCTGCATCGCTGCACATCCAGTGCAATTCTATTAAAGTGATACACATTATAATCACAGTTGAACCGTTGCCAGTTTGTATATATGGCGCCTGAATTTTACAGTAAACGGCTGTGAAACCAGCTTCCTCACTGAGCGCTCGGCTGGAGCTGAACTACAGTAAACACACTCACACAAGTAACACACACTGTAATCAGATCTTATTAATATTAACATTTAATGCAGCAGTGTGAAGTTAGAGAGCCACACAGACCGAGAGGAGAAAGACAGTCTGTGTGGCGGGATAACGGGATAAAAGTAATAAAATCTTCATACACGTCTCTCAGCCGGGTCAGGAC
>NW_023339674.1:1562512-1563035 GCF_004916995.1 Morone saxatilis
GGACATTTCCCAGCAGATAAGTTTGCCTGATAAAAATTATATTTGTTTCATGTATATTTTAAAATAGTAGAAGTGGCGTCTGGAGCTCCTCTGTGCCAAACAGAAGACAGAATAGGCTGCGATTGAAATGCGCTCTAAGACCCGAGGACTCTTATTGTGAAGGAATTGAAGAAGATGATCTAGAAAACAAACTGATGTTTGTGACGGAGGAACGAACTCGCTGCCGCTGTGAGGTTCACCGCAGGGGTGGAGGGGATTTCTGGCCCCATAATCCATCAGTCAGTGAGCAGAACCCCCCCCCCAACCACCACCACCGTATGTGTGTGTGTGTGTGTGTGTGAAGTTATCTTAAGAACAAGTCAAATAATGGCATATGTGGTTTATTGGATATTAAACATTTATATATATTTATATGTCCTTTTTATTTTATTACTAGTGCAAAATAGCAGCCACAAAATAAAATAAAAATACATTAAAATGATATAAGAAAAAAATTACATAGCAGTTTGAATCCAACTAAAAG
>NW_023339674.1:1563127-1567655 GCF_004916995.1 Morone saxatilis
GGCCGTCATATGTCCACAGTCTGATACAGGATCAATATCATTATGAGATCGAAAGTCATAAATTAATAGTTAAATTATGAATTTAAAAGTCTTAATTATTTGATTAAAAAAATCTAAATTATGATATAATGAGATTACCTCGTGTTTCTGTAGTGGCGACTAAAAATGTTGCATGAGTTTATACTTCCATAAGAAGCTGTATATGTCTACTGTATTAAATACAGGAGATTAATTTTTCACACTGTTATAAAATCTTATTACATATAATCCACAAATACCCCAACAGCACAATAACAAGCTGTCTTAATTACTGCAGATGGAAATAGAGACAGACGGAGCAAATACTAGAGTTCGATACTAACGAGCTGTCAGTCAAAGGTGGAAAGAATCAGAAATAAAAAAAGCATCTTTCTCTTCTGCCGTACGTCTGGATATGTGGTGGCACTGAACGTTTTATCTGAGGAGAAGAAGAAGAGAAGTGTTTTACTAGGTTTGAATATAATAATATACGAGTGTGTGTTGGTGTGTGTGTGTGTGTGTGTGTGTGTGTTTGAGTCACAGTATCCTGAGCGTGTCGGCTGTTTGATCAAACACTTACCTGACAGGAAACCTCTTGTGGTCTCGTGGTGAATTATGACTGTTGTCTCTAACAAACAAAGCGTGACGTTACGGCAGGGTGTCTGCGGGGTCTTAAAGTTAGTGGTTCTCAACCTGGGGATCGGGACCCCCAACAGGGGTCGCTAAAGCTTCACAGGGGGCTCTCGAGGCCTCCTTGATTTTATGGCGCGTAAGAAAACTTTAAACCTGGACACAGTAGACCTACATCTCATTGTTCTGCAGTTATGCATCGAATATAATGTGACAGATGCATACATTCCCTGAAGGAAAAAGGTTGGGAACGACTGTCTTAAAGGACCAGTGTGTAGGATGTACCTCCATCTAACTGAACCCTGCTCGCGTCTGTATTTGATGACCTGGGAACGAGACCGGGCGGTGAAGTGTGTAGGAGGGTTCCTTTAGTGTGCTATAAACACTTATTGAAGGACCAGTCTCTAGGATTTAGTGCCATCTAGTGGTGAAGGTGCAGATTGTAACTGAACACAGCTCCACCTCCCAAGCTCCTGTCTAGAGTCAGTGTGTGGTTTGTCCGTTCTGGGCTACTGTAGAAACATGGACTCTGCCAGCAGAGGACCTGCTCACTTTGGAGATAAAACGTCGAATTCTAAAGTAACAAAAACACAATGATTCTTATTTTCATAACTTATGAATACTATATTTAATTTCTGACAGTAGATCCTCCTCAAAAAAAAGATTTTTACAGGTCTTGAAAATGTATTTCATTAATTAAATTATTTGTATAAAGTCTCTTTTTAAAGGGGTTGTTTGGGAACGTTTGCATTGATCGTGCTGTAACAAGTACAATAAGAAAGCAACGCTATGCTACAACAGTTGCTAATATGGACGTTAAATAGGTCTTAAATTGCATCGTAATGGTCTTTAAGTCTTAAATTGAACCTGTTAACACCTGCAGAAACCCTGTTGTAGTTTCCTTAATTTAACCACATATAACAACGAACATAGGGTTTGTTGTCCAGGTGCTCCTTTTGTTTTGTCTCGTCTACCTCTTGTATGTGCAGTGAGGAAGAGTCACCTAAAGAAACCACATTAAGATACAACAAAGGTAAGATTAGCTGGTGCATCTGTTACTGTCTGCATATTGTGTGCGTCGTTGCTTCAGAAAGGTTAGGATACGTTTTAGGGTTTTTGGCTGCTGATCAGAATATAAAATCAACTGGGAACTTGTGTGAAATGGTGAGAATCTCTCCTCCACGTATCTCCTCTGATCTGTCCGGATGTGTTGTTGGAGTCAGAGGTGACACTCAGCCCTGTGAATCAGTGGATCGCAGCAGACTGACGGCGGCTCTGCTCCTTGTTTGTGGTCTGTGTGAGGTCCAGTTCATTAGCCAGACTCTCAGAGGAGGGTCGGACCGCCTCGTGAGTCCGATGGACTTTTAAAAGCAACATTAACGAGCTCGGTGGAGGAAAACCGAGAGGAACACAGCAGAGAGGACACAGAAACAGGAGGTGGGTTGTGGACGTTAGAGGGGGAAGATGGAGTCTGACAGCCAAACGGATTACACTGAAATGTGGAGGAACCTCTCTTTATACACGTTTCTCATAAACGCTGACCACTGTAAGCAAGTGCTGTCCTGTACTATCAGAGGAAAACTAGTGGAAAAGGTCCTGGGAAATGATTTCTTAAAGATTTCGGTCCCTCATGTTCTGACATCTACAAGATAACATAATGTATTTCTGTTTCATTCATTCACAATTCCATCTAAAACATGTCAGTGTTGGAGATAACTGTATATAGATTGTGATGTGCACATAATAAAGGAAGAACTTTCTTTTGTTGTGATATCGGCAGTATGTATCAGCTCAGACTGATGTGACCCTCACTGTCCACCGTACCTAACATAACGTCAGCGAATCAAATCAAAATACTCCTATTTGGTGCTTTCTACACAATGTCTGTTTTTACCATTAGAAACACCTGTTATTGGAGATGTGCTGCATTTCATCTAACGGCCACTAGAGGCTGGTTCCAGCAGTGAGTCTCCATAAGGCCCCATATTAAAACTTTACAGCTTCATTCATTCAGCTGCACCTCGTTCAAGGTAGAGACCCAGACTGAGGTTGGCAATTTTGCTCCGAGATAAAATATGTAACTCCTTTCCTGTCTAGCTTCACCTGTCCTATCAAAATAAAATGTCAGACTGCTCCTTTAAAACGCGACCTTGCAGTGACTCAGAGTTTGATCAGCTGATGGAAGTGAGTCACATTTTCACACTAATTTTACCTTTTCAGCACCACCGAGTCCACACTGAGTCAACACAGGAAGGCTGTGAGTGTGTGTGAGGTGTGGTATGTTGTGTGTTGTGAGTTGTGTGTGTGTGTGTGTGTTACACAGGGAGTGTCATATTGTGCCGAAGATGTTTCCAATTTGGAGACGGCCATGAGCGGGGTAGAGATGATTAGAGAGGAGGAAATTGGGGGATTAGAATTGTCTGCTTGAACTTCCTGAGCACGGCGTGCTCTCTTGCCCACCTCCCTCTCTTTCCCTCCCTCTCTCTCTTTCTCCCTCTCTCTCTCTCCCTCTCCGTCTCTTCCATTCGTCCTGGCAGTTTCTCGTCCTCCTGTGGTCATCCTGCGGTGTGGAAAGTGTGAGGACACATTGAGTCCTCAAGCTCCCGGTGAGCCTCAGGCTGTCACCGACCAACGGACATGACTCACTCCTCTTGCTCACCTTTTACCTTTCCTGCTGTCTTTCCTTCATCCTTCCATTTTCTATCCTTCCTCCATCCCTCCTGTGCAGTCACATGTATTCGTTAGGTAACAAACATGTTAATGGCATCTAACAAACTAAATGAAACTGCACATTGGGATGCTTCACTCAGCACTGCGCTGTGAAAACACAATAAGTCCAGAATTTGTCAGGTTTTACTGTCGATATTAAACATACAGTGTGTATTGTCTGCCACTAGGGAGTCTCTCACATCCAATTTGAAAAGATAAAAGAGGAAGTTTGATGTGGTGGTGAAGCAGCGTGGGATCATGGTTGTTGTCTTCACCACCATTGCCGTCATTGCAGTTAGCTTCCTCTGGTTAGGATGCTAATAGACTGAGGCTAAAGCTAACAGGTCCCAGGTTATGGTATCAGGCTAACAGACGGATATAGAACGTAGCTCCAGTGTTTAATGAGGAAATGTTACAGATTCTAGCTTTAAAAAGAGAGAGATTTTGTCTGTTTTCTCACACAAAGCTCCTCCAGCTCTTCCTCCGTCTCTGCCGTTCAGCAGCCGAGAGAAAAGCTGCTGCCAACCCAACAGCAGGAGGAGAAAACCTCACCGCTCACCGGCTCATTCAGAGTCCAAGTAACTGTCCGACATTTTGTCAAGTCCTGAGACCAGTTTGGACTCAGAGACAGGACCACAGTGTGTTTAGGAAGCAGGGGGAAACGGCTAGCTTAGCTCCATCAAAAGAGCAAAGACACTCCTTCCAGTAGAATTATATCAACCCTGTCCACACACAGTTCCTATGAAGGGGGATCTTTGAGATAATATATAATATCTACGATATTTAAGCGTTCTTCCAACCCTCTGTCAACATTACAGCAGCAGTAGGAACTTGCCTGGTCTGCAACCTCAACCCTTTCGACCACTGACTGTAAGAAACAAAGACTCTCTGAGGCCGTGTTTGGTGCCCTGCTCCCCTTTCAGGTCGGCCGAGTTTTCCCTGCAGTTGCCTCAGGCTCAGCTTTCCCTCCTTAAGTCCAGCAGCACAGCAGCGGATATTACAGCCCGGAGCCTCTCGGCTCGCTTATTGGACCAAAAAAAAAAAAAAAAGGAGAAGCGCTCAGTTCCGGCATCAGAGAGAGAATCGGATCCTCCAACCAGCACTTTGAAAAACCTTTGAAACTTCAATTTAACGTCGCGTTTATAAAGAATATGTCAAAAAACTGAACAGA
>NW_023339674.1:1567755-1568027 GCF_004916995.1 Morone saxatilis
GTTTTTAATAGTTTTTGGAACAACAGAGGAAGAAGATCAATCAGACTGACCCTTCACTGTGATGGTTGTGTGTTTGGTGGACAGGTGTATGAACAGAGTGGTTGTACAGTTAATACACTGCACCCCCACCGCCGCTTAAAGGGTCCCTGTTAAACAAAGTGAGCATTGTTTGTGCTCTGTATCGTGGCTCTTTGCCAGCCAAGGCTCGGTATCAAACAACCTCAACAAGACCAGACGCTGCTGGTTTCTACATATTCTCTCTCTCTCTCTCT
>NW_023339674.1:1568078-1568598 GCF_004916995.1 Morone saxatilis
CTCTCTCTCTCTCTCTCTGAGGCACCAGAAACAGATTTTTATTGGCTCTAAACACAACTGTGATGCTCTACATATTGTCTTCCTCAACTCGGACAGTTTGGGAGGAGCTGCTGTTTCCAGCTGTCTCATCTGTGACGTGGACGTATAACTTCATTCAGCAGAGGGTTCAAGAACCTGATGTTGAATGAGGTTTTCTTTCTTCTGAAACAGAACTGAGAAGTTCCAGATCCACTTTGGCTCAACCTCCTCCACCTATTAAACATCTGTAAACTGTATATAAGCTCTTAATTATAGAGAGCTGCAGGGATGACATGTTGTTGTTGGCCACCCGATACAGTAAAAAATGATATTGTGATGATTTTGACAGATATTGAGATTCTGATATGACCAGTTTTCCTTTTCACTGAAGGCGCCGGGTCTGTGGCATTTTGAAATGTTTGATTTCACCTGAACTTTAAACTATGTTAAAGTTGTTAGGAACATGCCCGCTGGGTCATGCTGTGACGCTCTGTGGACAATT
>NW_023339674.1:1568698-1572067 GCF_004916995.1 Morone saxatilis
AGCTGTTGTGTGGAAGCTTAACAGTTGGGATGCTGCAAAGTGGCCCGGTTGGATGTAGTTCAGGAGCCAGTCGGGGCCAGGTGTGAGTCCGGCAGAGGTTTTAAAAAAGAAAGAGGATCCAGTTGTGGAAATGTAATAACTGACTCCAACAAAAACACATTTTAACAACGTCTCTGTGATCATATAAAGAAATTATGTCACATATAAGAGTCTGTAGTCGCAGTGTGTGTGTGTGTGTCAGTGTATTTGTGAGTGCTGTTGATTTGTGTGTCTGTGGTTTTACAGCCTCGTTCTTTTGTGATTGTAACAGAAAGAAAAAAATGGAAACAGAATCCAGAAACGCCATCTGGTATTTGGGAGCTGTGTCTGTGTGTGTGTGTGTGTTGAGGAGTGATCTTTTTCTGTGTGCCACACAGTTCTTGGTCTCCAGCCATTCGGTGTTTGGCTGCCAGCAGAGGTGTCAGTCTTCAGTTAAAGGGAGGCAGCGCTGGCTGTTGCTGTTTACTCGATTGGCAGAAATGGATTCCTGCCATTTTTTTTCCTCAGTAAATATCACCTGTTCTGTCACGCAGCCATCAGCTCCCCCCCGCTCAAACAGTCATACATTTACAGGATTTAGCTTTTTCTCACATATTTTCCTTCCTGTTGAAGAGTTTTCTGTGAAGAAAAATCCACAATCCTGAAATGAAGAAAAATTGGTTGGCAGATTTCATCCCGATGATTATACAATCGTCTGTTTGTGGATTTGCTTTGGAGGATAATCAGAACGTATTCGGCAGTTTCTCTGTTTAAAGTCTGAAGGAGGAGAAGGATCAACACTAAAAATAACATTCTCATTCAGTTTTCTTCACAGAACTAAACAAAATACTGAGATACGGTCCTACCATGTATATGTTTTAGCTTTCTTACTCGCCTTATAATCGGAAAGGCTCCGTGAAGCTTTGGTAACCCCTCAGGGAGGGCCGGTGTCCTTAAAAACCTTGACCTTGATACAGGTTCCTGAACAATACTTGTAAATTAAATTACGGTACAATTACTGTAGCTGTTCAAAGACCTGGAGAGGCTGGAGAAAGTGTTTTTACTCTGTGCACTTCACTGGATAACTGAACGGAAGTGTTAATAAATCTTAATATCTGTACAGTATTGGACTTTATAAAAACTATAACTGTCAAAAGGAACATTATAAACAGTATGACTACACTATGTCTCATCCAGGGGAAGGCAACATGCTGCTCTTTAGCCCCTCTACAGAAATAATCATTGTAAGCCTGTGACTGAAAACTAGTCTCTGAATTTCCAGATTTTCTAGATTGGCATCAAAATTTGGTACCGAATGACAGTGATTTCGGTTGGTGCCATAAAAGTACTGAATGGTTTCTGAGGGTTGCAAGGCGTGCTAGAAAACATAAATATAGACAGTTATATCTCAGCATTTCATTCACTTCTGTGAAGAAAAGTAAATGTAAAATGTTTAATAGGACAATGGCCAAGTGTCAGATACCTATTAGGTATCTATGATTGTTATAAATTATTGATAAAAAACAGACACAATTGTATAAAAAGTTCCCTAAACTTAAATAATCAGCCCAACATTCTTTCAAATCACTCGTTTTACACAAACGTCTTGTAGGAGTTCACTAACTGGGTTAATTGAATTTAATTTAATATGAAATATCCATAAAATATGTAATTTAGTCTAATTTAATGATAGAAAAGGGGTCCCTGAAGGGAAAAGGTTGGGAAGCACTGTTATTAGGTGCGTCACCAAGAGCAGAAACAAAGAGAAACCCTGTCGGGAGCAGGAATGTCCACAAACCAGAACCGACCTCACATGCTGTCCTGATGTAAAATATCCCAAAATCAGGATGTCCAGCAGAATGAGTCAGAAACACTGACAGCAGATAGAAACCAGCTGTCAGATGGATCCAGACTGTCGGTGTGTTGTGGACTGGAGGCGAGCGGGGTCATAAACCCACAGCTGGGTGGGCTCAGGGTAACAGGTGTGTGTTTCACTGTGAACACGTACATTCAGATACACGAGTTCAGGTTGTTCAGACACGACGGCACATTAACGGCTCCGTCCTAATTAATTATTTCCTATTGAAGCTACAGATCGCAGCAGCTGTGGAGCGCTGTGAAATGTCCCTTTAATCACATCAAAATACCCCCCCGCCACCACCACCCTCCTCCCACCCGTCCACACAACCTCAACCATGACGGCGATTTTAACCTATTAATGCTTTAATAGCAATCTGAGTGATTAAACAATTAGACAAATGGAGATAAAAATCAAGAGTGCCACTTTGTTCATTGTGATTAGAGTTGGAGGGATTATGGGAGGCAGCCAGATGTTTGCATATCATCAGCAGTCTGATTAGAGAGCGGGAACATGGACTCGCTGTGGCGCCGCCGCCATGCTGAGCAGGAAAATCGGGTACGACTGAAAGGAAGTCAAATTCAGTAATTTATAAGAAAATAATCCTGTATTGATCCTCAGAGGGGAACTTCAGCAGCAGTACAAAGACAGAAATGAATCCAGATTAACAGAGAATAAAAAATAATTAGAAGTATGCAAAATAAAAAGTAAGTTTGATTGGAACTAAAATGTGTGTTTGATGTGTTGTGACCATAAAACAGGGTATGCTTTAGGGCGGGGCTACCTTGTGATTCACAGCTCATTCTCAGTGAGTCTGTCCATTCCAGAGCGCAAAACGCAGGTAAACCAAGACAGTGCTGGAGTGCAGGATATGGGATCCAGATTCTGTGGTTGACTATTCCTCTCTCAAATCTGGTAAAACACAGTTACTGTGGTGATCTGGAACACCAGACCTGTGTGAGCAGAGAGTTTGCGAGAGAGAGCGAGCCAACCGTAGGGTATGTCGCTCGCTGGCCTCAGACTAAACGTGTGCATGGCGAGCGACCGTAACGCGAAGAGAGTGAGCTGATTCCATCAAACTGATGTGAGTAACGAGTAGGTACAACAGAAGCTGTACCACAGTTTCCACCAAAACAGTGTCGTACTATAAACACTGCTATTACTCGTCTCCAAGTGAAGTGACAACTGTGGTGTGGGTTTAAAAATTTATTACGGGTGGATGGCCCAAACTGAGAGTTTTAATAGGTGCACCAGGTTAAAGTTTCTCAGATTGTACTTCATCTGGCACAGAAGTGGAAAGTCAAAAGGATTTTCAGGAAAGTAATTCATCTGTGCCGTTATTTTGATGAAACTCCAGCTACACATTAAATCTCCATGTGAAAGGACGGATAATGATGCCATCAAATTATTTTTAAAGAAGGAGTAAGCTAGCTGAAACAGTGTCAGCAGTGGCAAACCATAATTGTTATTTATGTGGTCGCATGTGCATCTTT
>NW_023339674.1:1572167-1576105 GCF_004916995.1 Morone saxatilis
CCCCTATCTAATTAAGTTGATTCAGAGCGGTGCCTGCGTGTGTGCAGGACCCCATTACTTACGGCTGTCCGGTCCGGGGCGCCCGTCGACCCCACCGAGCCCGTCGCCGTGTTGTGCCAACGCCTCCGACAGGGGGAGCCGCTGACCCCTCACCCCCCCTCCTGCACCACCACCCACTCCAGGGGGGGCAGAGGATGAACAGCTGGTAGGGGCATCAAGAGGGACCTCGCCACCCCCCCCACTTCCCCTACACAGGAAGCACCTACTCACAGGGGAGTATGTCCTCTCCGTTACTTTTAATCTGGAGGGGCTCAATATGGGGTCCCAGGACCTCCAGGGGTCCTTGACAGGGTTCCGGGGGGGTCATGGACTTTCACTTGATAAACAGCGAGGTTCAGTGTCTGCAGACTTTCTGGAAACTCTGCTGTGGCTCAGTTTCCTTCAGACCTGCTTCTGCGAGCAACAGAAAAATATAGTGTCAAATAACTGACTCATAAAAATGAATTGATATAATTTAAAAAATACTTCTTGCTCTCTTTCAACCTCCTCTTTCTCCATCTTCTTCTCGCTCTGCTCACCTTTAGCCCTCAGTGTCTGCAGGAATCATGTTAGATGGGTCTAGTGCCAACTTTCAGTGCCAATACAGGAAGTGGGCAGTACTCGTGTGGAGGTCGCGGTGGTGAATGGTGAACAGCCCAGCCAGCGTTCATGCAGGAGATCTACAGTCGTGTCCTGTCACTATCCAACAGTAATGGGCTCGTAAAGGATTGTCCCTTTTTGTCTCAACATCTGAAGTCTGCAGGGTTTGGACCCCCTCAGCTTTCCTTTTTTTAGCAGTGTGCTGTCCACATTTGTGTGATTCATGGCAGTGAGACTACAAAAACACACTGAGCTGAACCTATCTGCTGCCTCTAAGGGCAACAGACAATGTTTGGAAGCTTCCGGTGTAGCCAGCGAATATCTGGTCCAAGACTTCCTCTTGGAGTCTGACGAGCAACTTGATACACGAAATGACGAGAAACATATTTCAGCTAATCTCTAGGAACAGATATCTACATCTGAACACAGATCAATGAAAAAAAGCTAATAAAAAGCCAAATTGTCATCAGACGATAGCCTGCAGGTAACCAAAGCCAGCTCAAACATGATTGGTCAATACTACTCAGACTACAAATCAATCAAACTTTTTTTGTAAAGCACATTTCATACAGCATAGTGCAGTATAACGTGCTTCACAGCAGACTGACAAGACAATAAGACAGAATGTAATAAAAATAGAATACAAAGATAAAATACAATCAATTTTACAGGTATAATAGTATTTAATAAAAGCTATACTAAAAACTAAAACTACATCAAGAAAGCATGCAGAAATCACAAACAAATGAAAACAATAAGAAGGAAGTATATATATTATAAGAAAAATAATGTCTAAAAAACATTTCTTAGTTAACAACCGGGCTGGAGAGGTCAGTTTTAAGTTTCAACACTTCTACACTATAAATGGAAACCAAAAATGTCTTGTCCCTTGCCTACAGATTTTGCATCCATATGCAAATATCTATTTACAAAGATAAAATAGGCACAAAAAGCCCCTTTTACACTCCCTAACCTCAACCTAGTGTTGTAGTTCATCATCATACCTGAGACCCAACCAGGTGTGTCCTAACTTTAACTGTAGTTTCTCTGCCGCAGACATTGGAGAAAGACATTGTAACGTTGGCTTTTATCATAATCAGGCTTTCCCAGAATCGTCTAATATCAGTGCTCTGGTCTGGTGATGGGGTTGCTACCCTGCTAGCTCCTCGTTCCTCCCCCCTGCCTCATCCCTGTTCGTGCAGCAGGAGGGCCCCTCTCTCCTCCCCGCCAGCCGGGTGGCGTGGAGGGCAGCGGGGGCACAGAGGAGCCTGGTGCTGCCTGATGGCGGTCAGGACGGGCCCGGCTCGGCTACAGATGTGATGCCAGCTTTTGCCAGGGGTCACCTTGGAGAGGCCGATGGCAGCATGTACACCCCCCCTCCTCACCCCCCCATCAGTACAGCTGGCTCCCTGCTTAATCCGCCACAGGGGGGAGGGGGCAGGAGGCCACAGGGTCCGTTACATGCTTTCTACACGCAGTTACCATGTGTTTGTGGGAGAAAACCTAAAATACCTGAACCGAGCGGAAGCACAGGAATATACTGTTGGTACAAATTAACTGTAATGTACTAAAGTTGTTTCAGTTGTCTATGAAAATCAACTTACAGAGAAATTAGCTGCAGATAATTTAGCAGAGTGAACATGATGAGTGTGAAGGTTCTTTCTTGACCTTGGATATGGCAGTTTGACAAAACACAAGACTGATGAAGACATCAAACGGCATTAACACGTTGGTTTCAGAAAAATGGGTGGGAAACTTTGGAAAAGGCTTCCCTAATGGATCGCTAATAATACACAGAAACACAGACTGAGAACATTTAAGTTAATACAATAGTCAAGTTTCCATCCAGATTTTGTGCAAAATTTGACATCGAGAATCTGGGCAATTTTTAAAATAAAATACCGCGTGCAAAATGCCGGATCGAAGTCAAACAGTGAGAGGAGGTTTTCAGAGAAGAAACACACCGTTTTTGTGTCCTTTTGTAAAGACAAGATACACAAGTAAAAAGTGTATAGCTTCTGAATGGCTCTCAATGGGATCGCCAAAATGCTACGTAAAGCCGTGCTCGGGGGAATTTCGGGGAAAGACTCTTCTCAACGGTTCAGTGAAATTAGACATTTCTGTTAGTTTCATGTATTAATTTGAGGAAGGTCACAGCCTTTTTGCGTTATTTAGTTTGCGATAGTTGATTTTTATTTTCAGCGATTGCACTCTGCAATCTTTGTAAGTGCAAATTTGAAATGCACATAAAAGCCGGTGGATGGAAACACACCTGACAGCATAAGAAGCAGAAAAAAAGACTTGTGTTGGCAGCTACTCTGGATTTCAAGAGCGCCAAGCTTCTTCTTCAGGGTCGTATCTGCCTCATGGATAGCTCAAAGCAAAAAGGAATATTTTTAATAGTGGTATTAGTACTTGGATTGTGGATTTGAATACTTCTTCCATAGCTGTCTGAAAGGAATTTAACTGACTGTAACACACACACACACTCAGGCCTGCGTCCAGCTCCAGTGTGGCCCGCAGAAGGCGAAGCCGCAGATCTGCTTTTCCAAACTGGATCCATCCTCTCTGCTAATCAGCCGTATATCTGCACGTTCCTAATTGTTTCCATCTCCCTTCCTGATTCTCTCCGTTCGCCACGCTGAGAGCTTTAACAGGCTGATTCTGGTTTCAGAGGAGGAACATTGAGGGGCTTTACTCTGCCGGAGCTCACAGAACCTGTAGCCATTAACAGATCAACTGGAGGATATTAGGTTTCTGCTTCAGTCTGTGCGATACATTCATATTGATAAATCTCATAATGTTCACTCATCCTGCTCTACATCATTACACTGAAACTGTAAAGTACCTTACTGGACATATTCCACTTCTTGGCAGTGACATATCTGATTAAGTTTAAGGCTTTTTTAAAAATTAGGAGGATTTATGTGCCACAGGAAAGTCTCTGAGGCTCATAAATCCCTTTTAAAACCAACTTAGATTATTGAAAAATTATTTTTTTTCCAAATGTAAAACAAACAAACAATGTTTAAGATTTAACATTGGACAGTGATGTTTTTATTTTTTTATGTGCTGAAATATACACTGCAAAACCTGTTTGAGGAAACCGATCACCTTAAACTGTTTACATTAATTAACTCCAACTATTGAATCATGAAAACTAGTTGAACTTACTAATTTATTGTTAGGTAAATTAAGTTAAACTTAAAACTAGCAAGTATATTACACTCACGTGCAGTATTTCTCTAAACTTATTTAAAATGTGTAAACAGAATTTATCTGAATAAAGTAACTTAAAT
>NW_023339674.1:1576153-1581346 GCF_004916995.1 Morone saxatilis
ACTAAAGCAAATTATTACATTATTGATATTGATTATCAAAATGGTAGCCAAATAATTTAGGGGCTTACATTTTTGTAGTGATATAAAGTCAACTTAAAGAAATTAGTCAGGGGAACAAACTGTAATTAAAACACCAGTAATTAAAATACTGAAGTTCACTCATATCACCTGAGTTCTTACTTCAACAGTTCATTCTTGAGTTGGGTTTAATTAATGGGAATGAGTGACTCAAATGTTTTGTTATGTAAGTTTACTTCTTTTATTAAGAGATGCTGTTAGGATTTACAGTGTTTAAGTAATAAGGAAATTTGTATGAAAAGTGTTGGAGTCATTCATTAAAAGTCAGTTGAACAGGGGAAAAACTGAGGCTTTAGTGTCGGCAGTGTTTCCAGTGTGACTGTTACCGTTGCAGTTCAGCGATCGAGCAGGTACAGCTGCAGGTGAGCGAGGCCTCGGACAGGACGGGCTGAAACCAGAGAGGACTGTAGGAGCTCAGTGCTGATGGTCGACTGGGAGCATTAATGAAGTAGATTAGGTGTCCCAGCGTGGCCCCGCAGGCCTCGCCCTCCACACACTGAACAGCAGCACTCCTCAACGTGAACATAACTGTTGGGGAGCGGTGATGAAGGATTTTAGACTTATTTAAGTCTTGTTTTCAAAGGTTTTTTTTTTTTTTAGAGTGCTGCAACGTTAGTGGTCCAACCCTGAAGTTAACATCATCCTGGTTGCTTCGCCAAAATGCTTTGTTCCATCGGATTATTGCAGAACAAAGGTTTATTATACCTACGAATTATATATAGTAATAGTTCAATAGTTTGTGAAAGTATAAACACAGTGAGAAAAAAAAAATTGGCATGCAGTGAAAATTTGTCTTTTTGGGGCCCCTGGGGGTCTGGCAACTTCCATTCTTGTCAGGTAACTATAAGTGTTCTCAAGACTTATAAACCACATGAAGATTCCCACCAAGAACCCTCTTGAAGATGAGATAGTTCATCTAAAGGGGCTAATCCTGAAACTAAGATAAAGGTCAAGTCAAGAGTATGAGCTTGAATTTGAAGGCAGAATTAATCGTTTTTAAAGTGACAAACCGACATTATTCAACATGTATTTTAAAGGTAAAGATCCACCAAACTGTTCTTCACCGCATCACGTTTCAGCTCCAGCACACTCTCAACGCCGGAGTTTGTCTTAGACTCAAACCCACCCCCATAAAAGACCCATTTTGGGGTGAATGGAGAGGTCTGTTAAAGAGGCCGGAGGACAATGAAATGGGATCAGCGAGCAGCAGATTTAATTAATCCGGCGAATAAGGAGAAAACAGAAGAGGCAGACCCAGCTGGAGATCACAAAAACAGTTCAGTCCTGGCACCAGAACCAGCAGGTCAGCGGGCTTCGGTTTCAGAGGGTCTGGCAGGGTGAGATCCAAAACACAATACCTTCACTTTTTATATTGCTCTGCCGCAGGAAGACCATCAGTCAGCTGTGACTTTTGACCTTCCGTTAGGACGATCAGCTCAACCTCCGCGACCAACCATGTTAAAGTTACATTGGTGTCTAGTCTAGTGGTGAAGTTGCAGATTGCAACAAACTGAATATCGCTCGCCTTCCGAGCAAGTAGGAGAAACAATGGTGTTCGCAAGTCTCGCGAAAAATGCGAAAGCTCTATCTACTAGCAGCTTTTTGGTTTGTCCGTTCTGGGCTACTGTATCATGCTGGTTGAACATGGTGGACTCCACTGGAAGAGGACCCACTCCCTCTGTAGATAAAAATGTCTCTTTATTGTAGATCAGTCAGGGAAAAATACCAGGATCTGAACCTTGGTGACCTCAGTGGTGGATACAGACATGCTCACATGCTGGTTGTACCAACCAGTAAGGGTACCAATGGCTTTTAATCAGAGTATTTGAGAAATCATTCCAACTTTTATTATCATATTCTCTCATGTTTCTGTAACTGTATGCGCATAAACAATACACAACAAAATAGTACTACTACTACATAACTTACATCGAGAAAAACAAAAGACGAGAAGAAACCAGGAAGAACTAAAACCAACAATTGAACAAAAGTAGTCGTACAACAAAATGACAAAATAGGGAGGATATTTTGTCTGTTGTTTACACACTTAAACAATTTGAAGTACTGATCCCTTTATCCCAATGTGTCTAGAATCTGCTTATTTGCAGCCTTTAAAAAAAAAGGTGAATTTTTCCATGGCAAAAATCTCCCTCACAGTTTCAGACACTTTCAAGTCTTGGCTTGTCTTCAGTTCAGGCTGTAACCACTTTATTGTTATAGTTCTCTTACCTGCAGCCAAGATGGAAGTCAGGGTACCCATGTGGGCAAAATGCTGTTAATAAAGCAAAGTAAATTAAAATAAATGTGAGTATGTATTGCTGAGTTATATGCTAGATGCAGGGCAACTATAACATCCAATAATCTGAATTTCCGGCTTTAAAATGTCTTAAATCTCTAAAGAAGTTAACATTACTTAAGTTGTATTTTTTCAGCCTCTTTTAAATTTCTATACTGTAATAACTACAGAACAAAACAGGTATGGAATCAACAGAGATTTTTCTTCATATCCATCCCGTATGGATGTAAAATAGTTCTTAAATTGCATTATAATGTTCTTAAATTTAATCTGCAGAAACCCTGTAGATGATGTAGATGCAGAAACCTGTATTTATTCCTCTAAGTTTGTAGCAGTTGGACTCGGTGTGTGTTTGTTCAGACGGGAATGTGAGAGATTATTATCTCTGCTGCAGAAACACACACACATTCATTAAATAAGTCGCGACCTCAGCGAGTCCCGCCAGGCGTATTGATCTGTGAGTGACAGGTGACGACTGCTACTACTGACTCTTTCCAAACAGGCTGGTCGGATCTGCTCCCGTGACCTTTAACCTCTGGCTCCGTGTCTGTCGTACAGAGGGGATGACGACATCAGAGCAGGTGACATCATCAGGGTTAACCCTCACTACGTGTCCGTCTGTTGTAGTCCGTGTTGTACTGAGACCTCTTTAATCAACTCTACACTCACTTTCATACTTGGGTGTATCACTTAGAACTCACCAGTTCGGAGCCACTTTTTAAAAAATGTGAAACGATGTTCACAGAGAGAAAAGCAAATGTGTGCATAAATGAATGTTTCTGAGCAATTTTAGTTAAATGAGTCCTCTGAGCACCCAAAGAGAGCCAGTTCCCTGTCAGGAGAGAGTCATGTGGTAAGAAAAAAAGCAAAGAAATGTATAAAGATTTTAAATTGGTCTGTATTCTGTATCGCAGACAGCCTGAGTTGGATGTGTGCACCCAAGAAAAGAACAAAGATACGTCACTGAGAGTTTTTGGGACTTTAAATATCAGATCTCTGCGTTACAATAAGTCTGAACTGAGATGATTTCAGCCTTTGCCATTTCCTTTGCCAGATGGTGGTTTCCTGCTTTCTGTGCTTTCCTGATATTTTGGACTGCAAGTGCCTCCATCCCTCCCGCCCTGTCCTCCTCCTCCTCCTCTTCACCTCCCCTCTCTGAACCGGTGTCAGGTAGACGCAGTAAAAGCAGTGCAATGGATACCTCCTCACCTGCTCCTTCCCCGGGACCCCTGCTGAGAGCAAGCTGTTGTTCTCCCGGCCCTCCTCCTCACCCTGAACACACCTGTCCACCCCCCTCCCCTCTTTCTCCCTCCCCCCACCTCCTCACTGTAAACCCGCCTCTGGCCTGGCACTTCAATTATTAACAAAGCCTAAAGAATGCATGCAGCAGTTTGGTGCTTGTTGTTTGTGGTGCCTCAGTCCTGAGTGCATGATGGGTCCTTTCTGAGTTTGCAAGCACATGAATTATATTTGAAGATAAGTTATTATCAAGCAAAGATTATTTATAATTGGATTGGAATTGGATTTGTGTATTTGCTGTTGGGCTATTGATGGTAGTAGTAGTGTTGGGATTCACACAGTCATCGGTGTGAGTAAAAAGATGAGTATTCTACATTGTGATGAGCACTTTCCTGTTTACAAATGCCTCTGCTCTACTTACTGCACCTAAACCAGATGATTTTACTCTCATTTTACTCTCAATCTTCACTGTAGATGAGAAACCAGAGTCACAGACCTGATTATAGATATTATTCCTGTTAAAGTTCATTCAGGAGTCCAGTCACCGACATTTTTTCAGACAAAACGATAACTGATAATTACCTGCTTCTTGTGGCCGATACCGATAACATAACTAACCCTCAAATTCCACGAGCACTGCAACACATTGTGGTTCTGTCTTGGTCAAAAGTCCACCCGAAGCGCCCCAGCACAACTGGTCATTTTTTGACAGAAGCTGCGACCCTCTCGCTTCAAGCAGCACAGAGCAGATCGGGCAGGAAGTCAGACACAGAAACGGCATAGAGAATCTACTGAATATTCAAAATAAAATAAAATAGAATAGAGTTTTATGGTAGGTCAACTTTTTGGCACCAGGACAAAAGTCAATTAGCCAGAGGAGGTTTTAAGCGGAGAAACACACTGTTTTGTTTCCTTTTTAAGGACAAAATGCGCAAGTCAATAACATTGGACAGGCAACTCACTCTGAAGACACTCTCGCTCTCGGTGGGATTTAAAGCTGCGCCTGGTGGAATTTTGGGGGTTATTTCACATTTTTGTACTTTCAAAATAAGAGCTAAGATAAGCAGAAGGTACAAAACTCCTGCCATAGCGAGCACGTTTACAGGCCACAGTCCTGTATCTGCGTCGAGATGGTAGCAGTATGATAAGTACATAATAAATTCATAACCTGCAGTTAATGCATACCAGAGTGCAAAAAAGGCTGAGATGTAATGAGCAAAGATGGACGTTCCAACCAAATCTGGCATCACTGTTAACACAACAAACAACAGTTCTGACTCTATAAACGTTGATTTAGGTTTTCTAGTTAAGTTCATCAAAAAACTTTGGCTTTCATAGAACATGAAGCCTATCAAATGTGTTTGCATGGGATGTGGAATTCTTTACCATTGAGTAACAGAAAGTGCAGCTTGCATGGTCGGTTTCTTTTATCGGTTTATTCTCTATCTCTGTGTTGGGATTGTTGATGATGTGTCGTTTCTTTCAGAATGATTGTTATTCTTTAGTTTTGTTTCTTAGTAGGGATATTATCGGCCCTCTCTGATATTATCGGCCCTCTCCGATATTATCGGCCGATATTC
>NW_023339674.1:1581446-1584333 GCF_004916995.1 Morone saxatilis
GGACAATATCGGAATATCGGATAACGGCAGAAAAGCCAATATCGAGCATCCCTATTTCTTAGTCTTTAACATGTTTTATTTGGTCTGTTTTTTACAAAGTGGTTTTGATTTACTCCTGATCTTTTATCTTTGTAACTTGTGCAGCAGTGGCCGAGGGACGAGCTTTAAGCAACAATTATAAAAATACATGTGTACTGTATCATCTGCAAACAAACTGATTCTGCTCTTTATTTAAGCAGAGATGGCAATTATTTTTTATGTCAAAGTGACGCTAGAAAACATATTCAAGCCTTATAATGCAGATCAAGCATACCAGTAAACCAGCAGCATTGGTTTGGATTTTGGTTTTTGGATTTTGTTTTTTATTTTAGCTTGGGATTTGTTTGAACACAGTCCTAATACAAGGACACACAAAGACAATACAATTCAGGTTTGTTTTATCTTATAAATTATGTTTAAAAAAAGTAAACAATTCCGACTTTATAATCTAAGTTGGAATTTGATCATCTTTCTTAAGTTTTCATCTTTTAAAAAAAGTTCCTGCTAGCTTCAGTCGTTTTCTGAGCAAATCCTGCTGAAGCCAGAGAGCGGCACAGGGAGCACACATGCATAAAGAGGGGGAGGAGGTGAAAGAGGGGGAGGAGGTGAAGGAGGGGGAGGCGGTGGGGGAGCAGGTCTCATTGTTTGGTATCTCTGCAGGACTGTAGCTAATAAAACTAAACTGGGCCTGAGGGTAAGCGGCTGAACTTCCTGTAGCGGTGGTATTTATTTATTCGGAGGGTCCGTTTCAGGTCTCCAGAGTCGGCCGTAAACAAAGAGCTCTCCTCCTCCGTTCAGATCGCCTGTTTGACTCTGATTTATTTATAATTCCCTGAAACCACTCTGCGCTGCAACCCGATCGCTGCGAGCTTGTGAAAACGTCGCTTTTCCTTGAGATTCGCTAAAAAGGAAGTACTCCCCTGTCCCTCTTTTTTCCCTTTCCTCCTCCGTTTAATTCCAGCCCTCGGCCACTCACGCAAATAAATACCTTTCTACTTAAACATACATGGGATAATTAATTTAGCCCATCTGTTCCCCTCTCTGCATCACTTCCATGACACACACGAGCTTCCCCAAACACATTTGGCTCATGTTGCACTGATAACTGGGACACCGTGAAAGAAAATTCAGGCGTTTTCACAAAAAAACTGAAATAAACAGGTCTGACAGAGTAAACAGAGCTTTCCTTTTCACACTCCACGAGGCGACTTAAAGACATCTGCTGGAAAAGTTCAGAGGTGAAGAGAGTCAGATCGTCAGCGTTCCAGCAAACAGATGACCCAGATAGATGACTTTTTATTTGGAAGTCGGGCGCCAGAACCTGTCCTGTGACAGAAGGTCAAAGGTCAATTTTCATTTGCAGATTGACTTTGAGCAAAAACAGTGAGCTCCTGCATGCCGTCTAATCTGCTTTTAAATCTCGTTCACACTGAAGGAAAATTATTTTTCTCCATGATGTATTTTCTTGTGATCAGAAAACAATCAGATCATAAGAAAACTGTTTCGACAGCTTGTTGAGATCCCAGAGTAATTATCATCATCAGTCATGAAATAATGAGAGACTGCTTGCAACAGAAATAATCCTTCTGTCATCGCAAGCTAATATTCAGGTCTTTAGTGGTTTGTTATGGTCTTATTTTTCATGATCTCAAAAGAAAATATATAAACATAGTAACTTGATTAATGAGACACTTTATTAAACATTTTGTGACTTCAAGAAAATGTAATTATAAAATCTTGTGAAAAAGATTCATTATTCATATTCAAAAGAATTATGTTCACCCATATGTGGGCCAAGGTGTTGAAACTGAAATGTGTCTTTAGTATCAAAAACTGAACTACTGAACGTTACAGTGAATGTTTTGGATTCATAATCGTATTAATTCTTTGACAACAAAGATCCTAATTTAAATCCTTTTTTTGACTGTATTTCCTGTACGTCTGCTTGGAAATAGTGGTTCCACAAAACCACTTACACTTACAAAATATGTCACCTAATCAGTTTACTAAATGATAGAAAAGGGGTCCCTTTAGGAAAAACTGACTTAAAATGAGATGTTTTTTATCTACAGAAGGAATGGGTCCTCTTCTACGGTGTCCGCCATGTTGAACCACCATGTTTGTACAATAGGATTTAGTGGCATCTAGCAGTGTAATTGCACAAAACTTCACTTTATTTTTCAATCTAATTTATTTCCTCAGCTCTTCTCTCTGACAGTGCCAGTCATATTTTGCAGGTAGATACACAAACGCCCAGTGAGTTGGAAAGGAGAAAAAATAAAGCAAGCTTTAGGTCAGAGGCGGAGGTCAGATCTAGGTTTTATTTTACATCACAACATCCATCCACTGATGGAAACGTGTGTTATGGTAGGAAGCTCAGAAAGAAACTAGCATGCAGGCTGTGAGTTAGGATTTATTTGTCAGATATCATCATGTTGGTATCGGGATGAAGACTGATATCGTAGTAGCTGTAGTATTGAAACATTTCAAAGCAACCTTACGTATTCGTGGTAAAAAAAGAGCTGAACAGTAAACACAAGCAAAAAAATAAATTAATTAAATGTGTTGCCACTCAGCATTAATGTAAGTTTGACAACACTAAAATCAGACTTCCTGCAAGGTGATTTTATAGAAATGAACTGAACATCATAAAATGTCAAATACTTTGGAAGATGATCTGCAGCAAACTGAAGTACTTGATTAATAGTGAACGTGCACAGATCAGCTGTTGTTGGTGTGTGATTCAGTAACGTGAGAGGGCCGGCCCTCCTGAGGACCAGACAGTTGTTGCTTGTTGCTGAAACATCTGGACGGCCAACTGAGGATTTGTCTTCACCCCCCCCCCCCC
>NW_023339674.1:1584433-1584978 GCF_004916995.1 Morone saxatilis
TTCCCCCCCCCCCCCCCCCGGCAGTGGAAGAGCCAGCAGTATAATTGTAATATTTAGGGGAAAAGTTTGGAGGGAACTTGATTTAACCCTGAAGAACAGAGTTTTGGAAACTGGCTTCAGGGCTGCTGGAGAAGGAGAGGAGAGGAGAGCTTGCATCAGACAGGAAATGACATCTGATTCTCCTTTAAGTTCTGACAGAGACGAGAGGGAACATCAGATCAACCAGAGAACCCTGGGAAAAATACTGTATAGGCTGCACTTTTAATATACTTCCTAAATAATCTAATAAGACACCAAGAAGACCACCCTATACGACACCAAAACACAAAGTGGTTAATTTGAGTTTATTAGACGCCATATGCAAACCGGATAAATTGCAACAAGAAATTATTTTCATTACTGATTAATCTGTGAACAATGTTTCTGATGCACCGATTTACAGTGAAAATGTTCATCACAAGTTCCCAAACGTGGTGCCCCGGTAGCTCACTAGGAGGGTTTGTTAGGTTACTGTATTTGTGCCCGTAGGTAGATTTGGTTTGCAG
>NW_023339674.1:1585033-1591071 GCF_004916995.1 Morone saxatilis
AATATAAAAACAAACAAACAACTCAGACATCAGACAAACATTATAATGGGTAAAGGATTGTTAGAAAATATTGGACAATTGCAGAAGATGGTAGACAAATGTGTCCTCTTGATTTTCCAGTTTATGACCTAACGACCCTACAGTTCAGTCCGTTCATCAAATAATTATTAACAAACTACTGCAGTAAATACCGTTAATGTTTGTATCTTCTAAAATATATCTGACAGCTGTGGGCAATATTACGTTATATAAGTGTTTAATAAATTATTATAATATTCATTCATCTGGAAGTGATTGCCACAATGTTGTTTACCAACATCTTTGCTGTTTTAGTCGAGTTTTGGACTTTACTATCAACATGAGTGAGAAAAAATTTAAATGATACATTTATTTTTATACACTGTAAAAAAAAAAATTTAAAAAAAGATCAAATTCTGGAGTGCCAAAAAAATAACTTTCTTGTAAAAGTACAGTAATTTTCTATAATTAAAGCTTTAATTTAGCTTTAATTATAGAAAACTTTGTCTTTTTAATGTTTAATTAAAGATATTTACACTGTAAAGCAATGATCTATAAATACAGGTGAACTCTTCTATAATACAAATCATCAGGATTACATTTACAGCAGTGCTGTTATTATTGGATTTATATTATTTTAATCTATATATTAAAAGTTATAGAACTGTGTGAATGTGTATGAAAGGGCGAATGTGGTTATTGGTGCTTTGAGTGGTCAGAAGACTAGAAAGTACAGGTCCATTTACCATTTACCATTTAATAAAAGTCACTATCTCTGAAATTACAGTAATTATTGCTGTTTTCACTGATAAGAAATTTTTTTGGACAGTTTACCAATGCCTATACACTAATAAACAACATTTATTCAAAACTTTCATAATTATACAAGATATCTGTCAATTAACAAACAAATCCATGTCAAATTACACAATAAATACTTTTTTTACTGTTGTGACTAATGTATTTTATCTTGAAAAAAGGACATTTTCTTTAATAAGCAGTAGTGTTATGGGTCCTATGGCTCAGCTGGTAGAGCCGGCGCTCCGTGTACAGTCCTTGCTCCACGGGTTAGTAAATCAGAGTTTCTGGCAAAGTGTAAAATTGTTGGACTGAAGTGATGTGACAGTTTTACGACAGCGACATCTAGTGGACATTAGAGGAACTGTAGCTGAACACACTTCTTCAAGATCTATTGGTTAATCTCCGCGGCTGTCAATCATTCTCACGGTAACGGCAAGCTGACGGCGGGTCGACCTCACTGCGGTGGCGCCACATGTTAGCGACAGCGCTGCCTTGTTGTTGTGCGTCTCCACCGGTTGCCTGAAGCAGACAAACAGACAGATTTCCCTCCACCTGCTGCAGCCAGGAGAGTGTGTGTGTGTGTGTGTGTGTGTGTGAGTGAGTGTGTGTGAGTGTGTGTGTGAGTGAGTGTGTGTGTGTGTGTGTGTGTGTGTGTGTGTGTGCGTCTCAAGCTGTGGACCAACAGGAGTTGCGATCGATCGTCTCCCAGCAGCCTGTTTCTCTCTCTGGCAGCTGTTCCAACCAGAGGCTCCAATATGAATATTCATGATGCACCTATTCCCAGGGTCTCTGTCCGTCTGCAGCTGGACACACACACACACACTTTCTATGGCACCAAAAACTCATCTTCAGCTTGTTCAGACTCCAAGATAAACAAACCTTCTTCAGTACCTGTAACAATGGGATGTTTAATGCAGCCGGCTAACAGGCAGTTAGCTGCTGCTGCTCACAGGAGGGCAGTGGGACTTTGGCAGGAAGCGACTCTGGTTGTTGACCTCGGTATGTCGAGGTCCTCGCACGCTGTGTGACAACAGGTCTAGGTCCAGGTCCAGGTCCAGGTCACTCTGTGGGTCTGATAAAGCTTCGATCGCAGTCTGAGTCAGACCGGACGATATCGTTATCGTTATTAACCATCTGCATCTTTTTAACTTAATCTGAAGGTGGCGCTGACCATAAATGTACAGTACTCCAATGTGGCGCCTGCTGTAGAACCAGTGAGGGTAAAGATAACGGACAGAGGTCCCGGGTCTGTGAGGTGTCTTAAACCTGCAGTGTTTGCAGTGTGTCAGGCCAGTGGGGGGCAGTGAGGAAAGGAATTATTGGACATAAGAAAGTGTCTGAGGTGGTTGAAGTTGCCTTAGATGATGTGAGGCGGAGCTAGCAGGGAATTAAGGTAGTATAAGGACAAAACTGATGGCAATGGAGTTTAAGGTGGTCTGTTGTGGTTATTAAGTGTTTAAGGTAGAATGCAGGGGTTTAGTTGAGAGGAAAGGTGTTCAGTGGACGTATAGGAGGGATTTAAGGTGGTATAAGGATGTGTATGAGGTGGTTATGGTGAGCTTTGATGTTGTTGGAGGGATTTAAGGTGGTATGAAGAGATATATGATGGGGTTATTGTGGTGCACATGAGGACAGTGATGTTGCAGGAAGGTGATTTGTGTTTTAAGGTGGATCGTCGTGTTTTATGAAGTGTTTAAGGTGGAATAACAGGTGTACTTCACAGGTAATGTGTTCTAAATAGGTATCTGAAAGATTTAAGGAGGTATGAAGAGATATATGATGGGTTATGATAGTGACAGTGATGTTGCAGGTGGGTGCTGTTAAGGAGGAATATGGTGGTATGAGGAGGCTGTGCGGCTGTATATGAAGGAACTGAAATGGTTTAAGGAGGCCTTCCATTAGATCATATACATCCTGTTATTTATCTTTTTCCAATGCGACACGAACGCAGCATTAAGTCTTCCTCGTTATTCTTGGCCTTCAGCGAGTCTTCTCCCCTCTTTGGAAATCCCCCTCACCTCCACTCGCCTCCCCTCTCCCCAGGAGTCAACCCGCTTCTCCATCTTCCTCCCGGGGATTTAGCCTTCCCTCCGGCCTGGGCCGACCGGATGAGGAGGCCCGAAGGAGCCTGGGGAGGAGGAGGAGGAGGAGGAGGAGCCATGTTCTAGTTAAGTGCTGCGGAAATAATGCTGACCCGTTCCTTCAGGAGGCAAACCCCAGTTACTGCTGCAGTGACGACATCACAGCCGACACAGCCGAGGAGCAGAGATGGATAGGAGAGGAGAGAGGAAGGGGAGAGAATGGGAAGGGAGGAGAGAGGGGAGGGAGGGGGGGATGGACGTGTGGGAAGTAGAGAGACAGGAGAGAGGAGAAAGACAAGACAAGAATACAATGTAGTCTGATTCTTAATTGGCAGGAGGGAAGTTAAGGTGTATTGTTGTAGAGAAGTGTAGGAGTTTCAGGTGGAACAGATCAGAGGGCTGTCTTTCAGGAACTCCCCGTATGGAAATTGATCAGAACAAACTTTAACTCTTGAACTGTGCTTCATAGAGTAAAATGGTTTTTAAGGTGACGAGAAAGTAAGGAAGCTGCTGATTCGATGCGACAGTAGTGAGCTGACCAGATCTCGTGACAAACCACGTGTACGCGCCCCGGGTTTCTCGAGTGGCATGCATCATCCGCAGACCCAGATCCATCTCCTATGGTCCACAATATGGAGGGTGGGGGTGTCGGGCGGGAAGGGGGGAGGCGGGGTCGTTAGCGATGCTCCCTGGCGTCCACTTCCTCCGCTGCTCCTTCATCGTCCTCCCCCCGCTGTCACCCCCCGCAATGTTCATCACTCTCCTCCCCGCTCAGGTTCACACAAACTCCGAGTCCACTGAGCCTCACACACACACACACACACACTCTCTCACACACACACACACACACACACACACACTGTTGTCACTGTATAGACAGCAAAATATGTCTTAAAATAAAAACAAATTCATAGTTTTCTTTTGATTTTTGAATGTTTTAAACACAAATGCTAAATTCTTATCTCTTTACTCTCCAACTTCTTCTGCTTTAAGTACGTCAGATTCAAAGTGTTGCATCAGATATTTTCAGCGTGAGGGAGCACTCTCAATATTGATCTGACACAGAAAACCACGTATACATAGTTACTCATAAAACCGTCGACGTGGAAGCAATCTTATCTCTAAAACCCCGACAGTAAAAGACTGTAAACTCTAAATAGGTTAAAGTTTCTGTAACAGTAAAACTCTGTGATATCTAATGGTGAAACCTTTATTTAAACGACATTTTAAAGGAATTTATACGGAATAAAGTAGTTTTTTATATTACAGACTGTAAATTAAACCACCAGCATTCATTGGTAAAAACGTGTTTTTTTATGCTAAAAACTTTTATTTATATGGCGAAATATGAAATAAAACTCCAACTTTATCCATAAAATCAACAGTACTAATATACCTTTACCGTAATAGTAGAACAAGTTCTACCGTATTAATTACGGTAAAGTTCTGGCAAACACAGCTGTTTTTTACCGTAAAAATAACTGTTATGTTCTTGTTTTACAGTGTAGTCAAAAGTGGGGGTGCAAGATTATGGTAGAAAAACATTTATTTAATTACTTACTGAGTAAGTGTGGCATTTCCTGCAATATAGCTGCTCTTTCACAATAAAGCTCAGTTTATTGCTTTATTATATATATACAAATATTAGTTTTTTATTGTATTAGCAGTGAGTGAAACACACACAAAGAGCAACCACTTACATTATTCAATAGAATATAAAATATACAGAAAATATAGTCAGTTTATTCAATGATAGAAAAGGAAAAAGTCTCTAAGAACTCTACTAGTGCTCGACTCTAAAAGCTCCCTGCACCAAACTCTCTTTAAGAAACAATTCCTAACGTGTCCGTAACAACACGTAACTCTCATTCAGTGGGAATGACGTTTCAATCATTAACATTTCTCAGTATAATAAGTGCTGGTTAGTGGATCAGATACACACAGAATAGCCCTTTGGTCCACGGCCGTTCTGGACTGAACCCTCATTAGTGGCAGCATTATGTAAGGGGGCAGTCACTGGGGCAGGTGATCTCACACATCAGGAATCGTGGAGCGCACTCTCTGAGAGCAACTTCCTGGTTGTAAAGTTGGAAATATCCTCATAGTGTTTAAGGTGGTCTGAAGAGCTGTAGGAGGGAGTCAGTGTGGTCTGAGGGGGAGGAGGAGGTGGTGGTGAAGGTTTGTGGTTTTGTAAGAAGGAGTTGAGGTAGGCAGGAGTTATTTCGGTGCTCTGTAAAAGTCTGGTTCATCTTCTCATGTCGAAAGTCTCCCGGTTGAATCATCAGAACAAAAGATGAACAGCTGTGTTAGAAAATATCTTAAAAACATCCAGTCGCTGAAATGAAACACACTGGGTTAGAACCTGATCTCCGGCTGATCACAGAGTCTGGATTTCTTTGGATGGTATCTGAAGGCATCAGAGGCTTGTCTTGTACCCTCTGAAGGGCTGTGTGACCTCTGCTCGACCTCTCTCTGGTGCTCAGATGTCGCTCTGCTGCCGGCGGACTCTGCCTGTGGCTCCACACTCAGACTGATGTGTTACCGTGAGAGCGCCAGCAGAGGGAGACATTACACTGTGAAAAGACGCACTGGGAGCCTCGTTAGCTCTCATTAATGCTTTAATCCTTTAAATATATGATCCCTCACATTTGTTTGTCCACAGTGAAGCATTCTCTTACTGTTAGTGTTCAGTCTAAAGCTGATGATCGAGGGCACAGTGCTGACATTTATTATTTTATCCATGCTGATTAGGAGAAATGTGAGTTTCTCTGTGAAGCACTTTGTGCCAGCTGCTTGTAATTCCATGAAACTGTTTCTGCTGCTTTTCATAACCGTTATAAATATCTCCAGTCGGCACCTGACAGCCTTCGTACTGGCGGCTGCAGAATCACAGCGCATGAAGCCCGTGAATTTCTCAGCCGTGCATCTGAAGTTCAAACACAATGCTCGTATGAATTAGTCATCCGTTCCCACCCCCCCTCCCACTTCAAAACACTACAAGGCCACTGGCTACGGCAAATGAAGACATTAAAGGGGAGAGCGGGGAGCGCATGAAGAGGATTTGAGGGGAGCTTTCTCTCCAAAAAAGCAGATTTGGCCCGCTCGGGCCCCTGACAGCAGCACATGTTGTGGGAAGAT
>NW_023339674.1:1591171-1593849 GCF_004916995.1 Morone saxatilis
CCCCCCCCCCCCCTAAAAAAAAACCTCCTCCACCCGACCCCTCCCATACCTCCTTCTGTCTCCTCTCTGCCAGGCAACCAGCCTGCAAACCACGAAACCAGCCAGATCTCAATATGGGCGCCCAGTGTGGACGATGTGAAGATATTTTATGTTTTTGTTTTCTGTACTTTATCAGATTTTGAACTTATTCTCTTAAACCGTCCAAACTATTTAAGTATTTTTGTTTTGAGTAGATGTAACTCAAGTATTTATTGTTGAGGTAACTTGGGTACATTTAGCTAATTGTACCACTTTTGTTCAGTTAATTGAACTTAAAACTACTAAGTATATTACACAATATTTAAAATGTGTTATTTATCTGAATAAAGTAACTTGTTGCTTCTGAAATTGAATATACTTTCTTCCACATTACTACATTACCTGCAAGTAGTCAATTATCAAAATGTTAACCAATTAATTTTAGGGCTTAAATTTTAATAATGATATAAAGTCAACTTAAATGAGTCAATGGAACAAACTGGAATTATATCACCAATAATTAAAATACTGCACAAATTTAAGTTCACTAAAATAACTGACTTACTATTATTTTTGAGTTGGGTTTAATTAATGTGAATGAGTGACTAAAGTTATATTAGCTTACTTCTTTTATTAAGACATGTTGTTCACTGTGAAGACTGTTTACTAGTAAAAGCTGCTTCATAAAGAATCTTTCTTAACTTCCCAAATTGAGTTTGTCTGTTTCAGGCTAATCCAGTGAAAATAATACCTGACAATTAATTACTTTACACAAAAATACAACCCAGTGTTACAACAAGTAGATAGATTTAATCTTCTCTAATCAATCAGTCCACAGAGAATTGGTTTATAACTATTATACGATTATATAACTATTGACCAACCCTAACGAACAGAGCACAGACACTGTCCTAGACTCATTCTTTAGGGATCTTTCGGAGCATTGTGCTATTAATTATGGAGCAGAAAGCAGAGAGATGACAGGAAACGAGGAGACGGAGAGTAAAACATGCAAATTAAGGCCAAACCTTTTCTTATTTTAAATAAAAAGTTTTGTGTTTTATGGAATCAGACAGTTACAGAGGGGGAAGTTTCTTTAGAATCAAAGACAAAAATGTAACGTTGAATTTCTTAATTTAATTGCAGTAAAACATCCAAATGTTCTCGCTCAGGAAACAGGAATAGCTGGTCATTTTCCCAGCAGAAACTAATCAATAATGGAACACAAAGTGATCGATTGTGACGCAGAGTAACGAACAGGCAGCGTTCAGCAGAGCGCGCTGACAGACAGCCACTTTAATCGGCTCGTTGTGTTTATAATGGAGTGAATTCACCTGAACACAACGACACTGGAAGGTAACGAGGCAGGTGACGCCTCCACACACACACACACACACACACAAACAGATGTGCAGTCTCTCCCCCCAAACACAATATGAAAACAACAGAGGAGACCTGCCAGCTGTTCACATAAAAACAGGAGTCTGCACACACAGCTGGAGACACACACACACACACACACACACACAGACACACACGAGCTGGCAGGTGTGAGGCAGGATGGGAACCAATGGCGTCGCTGCATTAATTACAGCGAGGAGATGATTGATCAGAAGCCCTGCGGCCCCTTCGTTAGACGTCACAGAGCCGCTTACTGATTGGACAGCCAATCAGCCAATCAGGACGACGCACAGATAAATGCTCCTTAAACTTTAATTAATACACATTTAAAAACCAGAACACAGGTATTTATTTTATGATTGAATCTGAAGTTATCAGGTTTAAAACCTCTTTGTGCTTCAGTTTTATCATCAAATTCTAAATCTGTGAAGAGAAACAAAAAGAAACACTGTTGTTGGACCAGCTCTGTTCACTGCACAATACCACATATTTAATCTTTAGACATTTAAAAATCACAATGGAAATTCATATTTATGTGTATAAAAATAATAATTATCTCTCCATATGAAATGTATGAAAATACTCAATAATTTCACTTAAACCACAGCTCCTTTAAAATTAATTCAATTTATGTCTCTAAATGAAAAATAAACTTATTTCTTAGTACTTTTTTAAATTCATTTGTTTTTGTTACTGCACTCTAAAACTTTTACCTCTTTTTACCGACATTTATCTGCATATAAAACGGTGTACTCAGTGAACATAAAACTCTTATTTTTCTGTTTCTGTTATATTTTGTATTGTATATTTATCTGTCTTGTCGGTGTGGGATCAATAAATCTTATGAACTGCAGATTATTTCAGTATTTGTCAGTATTTGGATCTGAGATATGGAGTTCAGGCCTCGGTTGTGGCGACCGGGTGGCGTCCCCTGGTTTCAGGCCGCGGCAGCAGACGGCGTCACATCCGTTGCTTTTGCCGCTCTAATGCCTTTTTAATTGAACGCCGCCACCGTCCTGTCGTCTATCTCACGCTGTATATCTGTCTCTGTCTCCAGAGGTGGCGGGAGGGAGGGAGCTTTACCGCAGAGCGGCAGTGGGCCTTTTGTGGCCCTCGGCTGCGGTCGGGAGGCCGGGGCCCCCCCGTCTCCTGCAGTGTGACTAACGTGGGGCGACAGCGCCAAGGCGGCGGAGGGTGGCGGCCGATTGCCAGGGAGCCTCACACCGCTCGGCTCGACTCAGGGCCGCCTTTGTGCGCCG